>NC_051213.1:2773507-2801007 GCF_015220715.1 Pygocentrus nattereri
ACAGAGAGAGAGAGAGAGAGACAGAGAGAGAGAGAGAGAGAGAGAGAGACAGAGAGAGAGAGAGAGAGAGAGAGAGAGAGAGAGAGAGAGACATCCAAGCAGGTTAAGAACAATGGGCCTCGTTCACCAAACCAGTCTCACTGTTTACACCTCACACTGAACTATGAATTTCAGGGTTCTTTGATTTTAGCGCTGCAATCAACACCACTGTCAGCCTATACACACACACACACACACACACACACACACATAGACACACACACACACACACACACACACACATAGACATATCTCACTGTGATTGGGACAAAAACTCATATCTCCAAAATGGTAACTTTACAGGAGAACAAAACACACACTGTTTTTAATGGAAGTCAGTGGAACCAGAATTTTTCCCAAGCAAATTTGGGTCATTTCTGTTGGTCCTTTCACCATGAAATTCACACACAATAGGAAAATGACAAAATCCAACAGGAGTGATATGTGCATATGTATATGTATGTCCGTGTATATGTAAATACATATATATGCTTAGAAATGAAAAATGGACAGGATGGAATGTGTAAATGGTACCTTCACAATGTTTACATTACTTTATGTTATACATCAACCTCTTATTTGAGAAAATGTGAGAGAATTGTATTTTTCCACGATATGGGCCCTTTAATGGCACAATTAAATGCAGAGCAGCCTCAGCGCCACTAGAGGGCGCTGATGCACTTATATTTTCCATGCTGTGAAAGAAAAGCTGATGTAACACAACAGCTCTTTTTGGAACAGGCATCACAGAAAACAGCGAGGTTCATGAGGTAAAGCACCCAGCATGTTTTTATACTGTTTTAAAACAAATGGAACTGAATTTTGGGTGTGGGTTTGTATTCATGTGTATTCAGGTACCTGCTGGTTTTGTCTGAACAGGTTTCGTGCCTCCTCACTGATGTATTTCCTCTCTTTCTCCGTCTCGTGCTCGCTCTGCGCTCTCCAGCTGCGGCCGATGCGCAGCACACGTCTGTACAGGGACAGTACCTGTGCACGGGAGGCGGCGGTCACCATGACGACCTGCAGAGACACACACCACTAAGAGACGATAATATAAAAAAAATATATTCTTACCGAGTCAGAACCGCTCACAGTGGTGGTGATAGGAACCAGACGTCCCTCTAAAAGCTCCTACAGAAAGTTCCTACATGAACTGGTTCTGAATTCACTGCCTGATGACTGAGACGCTGTTTTATGAGAGTTTAGAGAACTTCAACTCCATTCATGGTGGAGGGAGACATGCAGGGCGCTGTGCGGCAAAATAGTCCCCAAAGAAAACTCATTATTCCAGATTTTCCACTGTTTTCCATCATCAACATTCCATATAAACTCAGAAGACTCGTGTAGGTTCTCTGGTGGTTCTGGATGGTAAATAAAGTGTCTATATCTGTGCTGTAGTCATGGCGACGCCTGGTTCCCATCACCACCACTGTAAAGACGTCTGAGCCATTTCACACCAAATCCACTGAATCTCTCTGTGTACATCTAACACAATGATTATAGCTCTGCATATATATACACATATGTGTGTGTGTGTGTGTGTGTGTGTGTGTGTGTGTGTGTGTGTGTGTGTGTGTGTGTATTTCGCTGTTGTCACAACAAAACCTTAAATCTCCCAAATGGAAACTTTACAGGAGAAGGAAAAAATCTACATTAACTTTAATGTAAGTCAAAGGAACTAAGTAATTTTGGAAATGAAATATATATATATATATATATATATATATATATATATATATATACAGATCACACACTGAGATATATAAATAAATATACAGACAATGTAAAGAGCATCAGACATTTTCAGATAATGGCAAAAAATGAAAAATGGAGATACAAGGTTTTGGACCAACAACAGCGATTATATATATATATATATGTGCCTGCGATGGACTGCCAACCTGTCCAGGGTGTATCCTGCCTTCCACCCAATGAATGCTGGGATAGGCTCCAGCACAAAACCCACCCCATATCTGTAGTGGAGTGGATGGAATGTGTAAATGGTACCTTCAAAATGTTTACATTATGTTATATATCGCACTCTTATTTGAGAAAATGTGAGAAAACTTTTCCCACGAAATGGGTCCTGATTAAATGCAGAGCAGCCTCGACACCACTAGAGGGTGCTGAAACACTCATTTTCAATAGTTGAGTTAGTCGGTCAGTCGAGTTAGTTGGGTTAGTCGAGTTAGTTGGGTTAGTGCAGTTAGTCGAGTTAGTTGGGTTAGTGCAGTTAGTCGAGTTAGCTGGGTTAGTCGAGTTAGTTTGGTTAGTTGGGTTAGTCGAGTTAGTTGGGTTAGTGCAGTTAGTCGAGTTAGTTGGGTTAGTGCAGATAGTCGAGTTAGTTTGGTTAGTTGGGTTAGTTGGGTTAGTGCAGTTAGTCGAGTTAGTTGGGTTAGTGCAGATAGTCGAGTTAGTTGGGTTAGTCGAGTTAGTTTGGTTAGTGCAGTTAGTTGAGTTAGTTGGGTTAGTGCAGTTAGTCGAGTTAGTTGGGTTAGTCGAGTTAGTTTGGTTAGTGCAGTTAGTTGAGTTAGTTGGGTTAGTGCAGTTAGTCGAGTTAGTTGGGTTAGTCGAGTTAGTTTGGTTAGTTGGGTTAGTCGAGTTAGTTGGGTTAGTGCAGTTAGTCGAGTTAGTTGGGTTAGTCGAGTTAGTTTGGTTAGTGCAGTTAGTTGAGTTAGTTGGGTTAGTGCAGTTAGTCGAGTTAGTTGGGTTAGTCGAGTTAGTTTGGTTAGTTGGGTTAGTCGAGTTAGTTGGGTTAGTGCAGTTAGTCGAGTTAGTTGGGTTAGTCGAGTTAGTTTGGTTAGTGCAGTTAGTCGAGTTAGTTGGGTTAGTGCAGTTAGTCGAGTTAGTTGGGTTAGTCGAGTTAGTTTGGTTAGTGCAGTTAGTTGAGTTAGTTGGGTTAGTGCAGTTAGTCGAGTTAGTTGGGTTAGTCGAGTTAGTTGGGTTAGTGCAGTTAATCTTATTAACACGTGGGAACGAGATCCTAATGCGTGGCCACGGCTTAGTAACGCGTGGGAACGAGATCGTGGCTTACTAAGTCGTGACCACGCTTTATTTATTTATTTATTTATTTATTATTTCTACAGGACGTCATCAGCGGGGCTCCGTATTCGCAGCCCTGATTAGAATCAAACCAACTCGGGTCGACAGCGCTAACTGAGTTTATCAACTCTGCGAAATAAAATACTGGCTGCCCACTGCCCTGCCCGGAGGACCTGTTCAGCTCCCGCTGGCTCAGGAGGGCAACCAACATCCTGAAGGACACATTTCACCTGGGACATCATCAGTTCGACCTGCTGCCCTCTGGTAAATGTTTTAGGTCCATCCCATCCTGGACAAACAGGCTTAAAAGCAGCTTTTACCCCAGAGCCGTGCGGGAACTGAACACTGAACAAACCCACTGACCGGGACTTTCTACAGAACACTGGGCTCAGTAGAACCGACTGAACACCACTACAGCTCTTTACTGGCACTGATTCATAGAACTCTGTACACTGTTCCAGCGCTCCACTACTGCTCTGTTCTAGCCCAGCCCAGCCCAGCTCAGCCCAGCCCAGCCCAGCCCAGCCCAGCTCAGCTCAGCCCAGCCCAGCCCAGCCCAGCCCAGCCCAGCTCAGCTCAGCCCAGCCCAGCTCAGCTCAGCCCAGCCCAGCCCAGCCCAGCCCAGCCCAGCTCAGCTCAGCCCAGCCCAGCCCAGCCCAGCCCAGCCCAGCTCAGCTCAGCTCAGCCCAGCCCAGCTCAGCTCAGCCCAGCCCAGCTCAGCTCAGCTCAGCCCAGCCCAGCCCAGCCCAGCTCAGCTCAGCTCAGCTCAGCCCAGCTCAGCTCAGCCCAGCCCAGCCCAGCCCAGCTCAGCCCAGCCCAGCTCAGCCCAGCCCAGCCCAGAAAGTCTCGCCTCGCGACAGCAGCGCCCACACATACACAGCCGCTTCCCGACACGCCCGGCGTGTACAGCGCCACACGGCGAGATAATGACCCAAGACTGGTCGATCGCTTCTGATCGATATGATCGATCTCTGATCAGATTCAACGAGTTTAATCCCCGCGCGCCTCACCTGGTCTGCCCCTCCACAGCGTCGCGCGCGTGACGCGCTCACTGCTGGACGGCCGCGTCTCGAGCGGTCTAACCGTGCGCACGCTTTGCGCAGGATCCGCGCTCTCTCGCGCCTCTCACTGCGCCGCGTTTACGCACGAGCCTTTCTAATAAACCAAATAACTGGTCTGTTGTAAACGGGTGTGACGTCACTGGGACAAATAACCGCGATACGGAGCGTCTGTCCACTTTCAGCCCTGACCCGCCCGCGCGGCTCGACACAGAGGCCGACAGAGTTCACTTAAAGGGCCCATGCCTCGCTGTACTGCTGGGTTGCGGTGTGTAAACACTGGCAGTGCCTCAGTCCAGTCAGTTCAGTCCGTACAGCCCACAGCTCGTGTTGAGTGAAGTGTTTCTGATATAAAGCTAAAGAATTTTCACAGACCCACCAGCTCTGGGCCTCAGCTCCCTGCTTTACGGATCTGGACCGGATGCAGTGCTACACTTGGCTGTAGTCAGTTGCAGTGTGCATCTGTGATGTGATGACCAGTGGTACACAAACCATGTATCTGAGTTAAAGTCGAGACCCCCAAGGTAAAATATTCCTCCAGTAAAAGTAGAAGTTCCTCCCTTTAGACCTCCACTTGAGTAAAAGTACTAAAGTATTTCCCTTCAAATGTACTTAAGTATAAAGTAAAAGTACTAAAAGAGGAATTCTGGCTCTGATGTCCTGTTATCATTTTTATAACCAGACTGGCTTCATGAACTCATTTCAGGTGAAAGTCCTCCAGCGTCTCTCTTGGTAAACCAGTCTTTTAATAGAACGTCATTAATTAGTGACGCTGACGTCTATTAAAATGATCAGAAGCACAAAACACTGAAGGTAAACAGTTTCCATCAGGGAGAACCGAGTGGCTCTGAAATCACTTTTTACACACAAGCAAAGTTTCAGTTTCAGATTTATTTACAACTTAGTTCCAAGTTTAAGTTGAATAAAAACTGGCTTTAAACTCAGGATCACAGATGAGCTCCTTTACTATGTTGATCTGTAGGCGTCTGTTCATAAACATAAACCAGCCCAAACTCATTTACTATAAAATGAAATGGTGTTTGTAGAAATTCAGAAAAAAGCCGCGTCAGTCTCGACTGCATATGTGGACATATTTCTATATTGAGCTCTATTTACACAAAGTTAGGTTAGTTCATCATTTATGTTGAACAGACTCTCCCAAAGTTTTACGCTGCTGCGCTGACGTTGAACCGCGTGCTGCACTGGGTCGGTATGACCAACAGGTCAAAACCAGCTCTAAACAAAGTGACCGCTGGGCCCTGATTGGTGCTCTGGCTTTGCGCTTCTTTCGTTTTGACATGTGACGTTTTTATACACACAGAAACCAAAAGGAACGACAGATTTCTCAAAATGTAGGAGGAAAAAGTCGGATATTAGACTCTGAAATGTAGTGGAGTGAAAGGAAAAAGTCCAGAACGGAGAAACTTCAGTACAGATACACCAAAAATACTAAAGTACAGAAACTAATTACATTTACTCAGTTACTCAGATACTCAGTTACTCAGTTACTCAGATACTCAGTTACTCAGATACTCAGTTATTCAGTTACTCAGTTACTCAGTTACTGTCCACCAGTGGTGATGAGATGTCATCATGACAGAAGTCATGAGCGTCGAGGCTCAACTATTCAGATTTCCATTCCAAGAGGCTCATGGGAGGCACATGTCTGTGGTAATAAAAGCACTGGTCATAGTTACTGTGTGTCCAGGTTCAGGTGTATTATGTGTTTATAGGCTTATTTTGTGCCAGGCTTGGGGTTTTTGTTAGAGTGGGTTCCTATTAGTAACCATAAGAGAAATAGTAGGCCAAGCAAAGACCTGCCTCTCGTTTCAGTTGCTGCCTTTCTGCGTTGGTCATTTAAAAAGTAATGATTTCCGAGCACGGCTTGGAAAATGGATGGATGGATGATTTCCGAGCAGAAATTGGTCACCTGACGATATTCTCACAATATATTGGCCTTAAAGTGTAACAGCATGAATACTGTTAACATACACTAGCAGAACGGGACATGCTGCTCATATCCTGTCACTGCATTGCTTGTCTTCTCTTTTTTAACTGCTTTTAATGTTCTTCTACCAGTTTTTGGAGCTCTGAAAAGTTTGTTCTCCTAAAAAGATCGGCTGCTGGCTTTCAAAAATTAGTAAGAAGAAGAGACGCTGCCTTTTTGAACACAGCGGACATATGGAGCTCCATCAGAAACCTTCTGTCCCAGGCAGGCCCAAATCATCTTGGGGGGTTTATAGGTGCGTGCAGTGCCGGAGTGGGTACTCAGGAGAGTCAGGACGATCTAAACTCGGTATATAAGCAGATGAACGCTCACTATAGCCTAACTATAAATGTTACAAGTGTGCTTCTGCACTAGTTTAAGGGTTGAACCTCTCCTGGTTTGCAGAACCGAGTCTCGTAGAGTGGAGAGAGATTAGTCAAGTCAAGTCAAGTCAAGTCAAGTCAAATTTATTTGTAGCGCTTTTTATGACTCTTGTTGTCACAAAGCAGCTTCACAGAATTCCAGTTAAGTCCAGTTATGCTCAGGATCTTCTGTGAGTCTGTGGTGGCGAGTGCTGTCCTCTATGCTGTTGCATGCTGGGGATGCTGAGGGTGGCCGACGCCAACAGACTCAACAGACTGATCCACAAGGCCGGTGATGTTGTGGGTGTGGAGCTGGACTCGCTGACGGCCGTGTCGGAGAGGAGGACGCTGTCTGAGCTGCAGGCCGTTACGGACAATGGCTCCCACCCACTCTACGAAACGGTGATGAGACACAGGAGGTCATTCAGTTCAAGACTCACTCTACCGAAATGACCACAGAGCACCACAGGAGGTCATTCTTACCTGTGGCCATCAAACTCTATAACTCCTCCCTCAGTGTGTGATTCACAAAACTCAATACCAAACTGTTCATATGGGTAATAATAATAACTGTGCAAAAACTCAGAGGGACACTAATTTGAACTGCTTTATACTAGATGTTTAATATTTATCATCACAGCCACTTTACTGAATTCATAAGAGCTTAAATCTTGTGTACAATATTGCAAATTTCTCTTTATCTTTGTTTTAAATTATTAAAGTGTTTATTGTTTTACATAAATGGTTGCAACTGTAACAACAGCAATTTCCCTCTGGGATCAATAAAGGAATCTGATTCTGATTAAGTCAAAGTTTTATCAAGAATGGAAAACCCCCAGTGGGCAAGCCAGGGGCGATGGTGGCCAGGAGAACCCCCCTCAGAGCTGAGGAAGAAACCTTGGGAGAAACCAAGGCTCACCAGGGGGGACCCGTCCTCCTCTGGTCAGACTACCTACAGAGTGATTACACCACTAACACTAATAGCAGTAGTGTTAGTATTAGGAATAGCCAGGAGTCTATGAGAACATCAGTGTAGGTTGGGCAGCTGGTCCAAGGTAGGTGGTGGTAGCTGGGGCGTGGGCAGCTGGTCTGAAGAGGGTAGCAGGAGGGCTCGGCAGTCAGTCGTCCTTCAGTGTCCGGCCGGACAGGTGGGCAGTCGTTTACTCGGAAAAAGGTAAAGCAGTGGAATTAGTTTTGTTCTGAATGGGTTTGTGTAAAACATGTAAAAGATTAGATAAGCTCTAGTTAGCTTCTTATTCCCATCTCCTATTCCACCTTAAATGATGTAGCAAATACATTCAGACACCTGTACAGGCTCTAGAGTCTAACTGCTGCACTACTTAAGGTGGAACGGCAGTTCAAATTACGCCCTGTTCACCCTTGGAATTAACATGAGTCCTGGTGGATCTGACCTGGGAGACACATTGTTAGCCGACCACTCAAACCATCTTGGATGCATATTCATTAAAAAATGAAGACGATGAAAATGCAGAGATCTTAGAAAGACGTGCACACACACCTGTGTAGAGTTTGAGGTGGGCTGATCTGCTTCATGTAACTCCCACCCTGATAACAAGTCCCTCTCTGGCTCTGGGTGTGTGCCCTGGGGTCCGAGTACCTAGGGGACCCCCACGAGCAATTATGATGATTATGCAATCATAAAAACTCACAGTTTTGACACGTAGTGGGAAATTTACAGGTGGCACATCAAAAAAATGAGCTCTGAATTTCAGATTTGTTTCGGCCAGTCATCCAGACGCTCTCCTCGTCCTTCCTTTTCACTGCTTAGCAACCGTTCGTTGTACCTCGGTCAAGCTTTCAGTATTTGTAGCAGTGAGCTGATGTTCCTGTGAATGCTCTTTTAATTTGAAGCTCCCGATATTTAGGCTTTTGAATATTGAGAGCTTCAAATTCGAAGTGCATCACAATAAAAGATACAGTGATATTTAACTCACTGGATCCATTACAATGATATTTAACTCACTGGATCTATTATAGCGACATTTAAGTCACTGAAAGAAAATATTTTGAACAAACTGATTTGGGTCTAATTGACCCCTAAGCGACACAGCGCCTGAGGGCAGAATCGATCCAGATCCTGGCCGCAGATAATCCAGTCCGGGTCGCTGAGCTGTCCGCTCTGGCTTACAGGACGTGACGGAGGGAAAAATTCCCATAATGTTCAGTCATTGACTAAAGAGCAGCAGAAGAGGAGCACAAAGAAGGGGAAAAGCGCTCTGTGGCGGACAGCGGCTCGCCGATCAGCCCCTGTAATAAAGTGGTGGGTCTCCGAGCGTCGATGTGAGCTGCTGGTGGCGGTGGCTGAGGCGCTCCGGGGTGAATTTTGCGGCGGGAGAAGAGACGGGGGGCGCTTTGTGGTGCTGGCTGGCTGCTCGCTGTGTCTATGTGGAAGTATCGGCGACACCGCGGCGATGCGCAGCTGCTCTGAAACATCCACAAACTCTCCGCTCTTCGCACGGGTGAGTCTCTGCCTCTAACGCCTCGGCTCCGCGCTCGCTCCCGAGCCCGGTGGCTCATCCTCCCCCCACGCTGATCGACTTTACGGTGCGCGAATCGGCTGGAAGGGAAAGAGGATGAGGAAACGGCTAGCATCTGAGCTAATTAGCATGTTGCTAACGCTAACGGAAAAGTAAACGGAAAGTGCGCGGAGTTAGTTCGCCAGCTGTGCCGCTTAGCTTAGCTTCCTGGCTAAAATAAGAGGCTGTTTTATCGCCACAGCGAAGGCTGACTGGCTAGCAGAGCGCCAAAGCCACTAATCCAACTATTGCCGAACTTAGCTTCGTGTTCGCCAGCTTTCTGGTCACAATTTCCCGGTCCACCTTAAATGGTGCAGCAGTTACTGTCCGGCGCCTGAGGCGTTATAATAGCTGTTGCACCGTTTAAGGTGGAACGAGAACATTCGAACGAGAAGCTGGTGAACGGGGAGCTAACCTCGGCGTCGTCTGTGTTTATCAGGTAATAAGTTAATAAACTTCAGTAATCTTGGTTTATCCGTCGTCTTTCAGCCTTAGGAACCGAGCTAGGAGTGCTTAACAACATAAAACGTGTTAAAATATAACGGTAGTGGGCTAGAGGACCGCGAAAACCCGACTAATAGGGCTCGAAAACACAGGTTTAGTTTGGAGAAGTTTGTTTTTAAACTTTTTAAAACTGGTTCTCTCGTCTAACCTTCCACCACAACCAGCAGAGCTTCAAGTCAGACGGATGTTTAAAGGCTTAAAAAGCGTTAGAAACGGGATGACAGTGCTTTAAATAGAGAGGTTAAGGTGTTATAGGTGCTATTAGTGCTGTAACAATGCATAGTTTTACAGTAGATGTCATGTTTTTGTTCCTGAGGTAAAGATTCAACATATATTAAAGGGAAATTCCACCCAATTAAAAAAATAGTCTTCATAACTCAGAGTGTGAGGTGAGATTCAGGTGGTTTGGTGTGAGATGGTCCAGACGTCTTTACAGTGGTGGTGATGGGAACCAGACGTCGCCATGACTACAACACAGATATAGACACTTTATTTACCATCCAGAACCTCCAGAGAACCTCCAGAGAACCTACACGAGTCTTCTGAGTTTATATGGAATATCGATGATGGAAAACAGTGGAAAATCTGGAATACTGAGTTTTCTTTTGGGACTATTTTGCCGCACAGCGCGCTGCATGTCTCCCTCCACCATGAATGGAGTTGAAGTTCTCTAAACTCTCATAAAACAGCGTCTCAGTCATCAGGCAGTGAATTCAGAACCAGTTCATGTAGGAACTTTCTGTGAGGAGCTTTTAGAGGGACGTCTGGTTCCCATCACCACCACTGTGAGCAGCTCTGACTCTCTAGAACGGAGCGTTTCGCTCTGAACCGGCTCTGTTTACGTCTCAGCCGTTTAGTTATGCAGAACATTTTGGGGGGAGACAGGCAGTGGAATTCCTCCTCAGCAAATAAACCACCCTCAGAATTTATGACTTCTGGAAGAAGCGCAGGCGTCTGAGTCTGAACAGCGCAAACCCGTTTTCGATCGTTAGCACTGATGCCGTGTGTTGAGTAAGAGCTGAAGATCGTCAGCGTCCCTTTAGTCTCCTCCTCAGTCCAGCCCTGACCCTCCACCACGCCGTGGGTTTGTGTTGTAAGAGGCGTGTGAGAGAAATCGGTCACATGACGCTGCATTAAAGTACAAATGTGTTGCTCAAAAGTTTCAAACGTGACTTTTTAGAGCAATATCCAGAATCGGCGGTTTTCCCACCAATTCAAATCAATAATACCGAATAAATGTTACCCACAGTTTCCAAATCCATAGCATGCAAAAGTTTGGGCGCCCTGGTCAGATGATGTTAAGGAAGTTTACACATCCTCTGCAGAGAAGACGCTTAAATATGACTGAGTTTACATATATTGGAAAAAACCAGCGATAAATTCAGCTCCGTGTTAAAGTGTGCAGGTGTGTGATGTCAGTAGACGACGTGTTCACTTAATTGCAGTTAGAAAACCAGTGCGGTGCCCAAACTTTTGCATACAGCTGTAGTTTGACAGCTTTATTGAAGCTTTTCACGCACAGTTCAACACCGTTTTCGTCAAAAATCCTGTGAAAGGAAACTGCTGACAGAGTCGTGTGAACAACCAGGAAAGAGCGAGGTGCGAATCCGCGGCTCCGCTGTTTAAAGTGCTCACCGTAACTTGGCTTTGATTCAGTTTTGATTCTGTTACACCTGTAAGAAAGATTTGGTGCAGAGTTGGAATTTTAAATGGACAATTTACTTGCTTGTTTATTATCACTATATTATTCGTATCAATGTTGCCACTGTAACAGACCCGGTCAACTAAACAGCGCCGTGATAGACCCGGTCAACTAAACAGCGCCGTAACAGACCCGGTCAACTAAACAGCCCCGTGACAGACCCGGTCAACTAAACAGCCCCGTGACAGACCCGGTCAACTAAACAGCGCCGTGACAGACCCGGTCAACTAAACAGCGCCGTAACAGACCCGGTCAACTAAACAGCCCCGTGACAGACCCGGTCAACTAAACAGCCCCGTGACAGACCCGGTCAACTAAACAGCCCCGTGACAGACCCGGTCAACTAAACAGCCCCGTGACAGACCCGGTCAACTAAACAGCCCCGTGACAGACCCGGTCAACTAAACAGCCCCGTGACAGACCCGGTCAACTAAACAGCGCCGTGACAGACCCGGTCAACTAAACAGCGCCGTGACAGACCCGGTCAACTAAACAGCGCCGTGACAGACCCGGTCAACTAAACAGCGCCGTGACAGACCCGGTCAACTAAACAGCGCCGTGATAGACCCGGTCAACTAAACAGCGCCGTGACAGACCCGGTCAACTAAACAGCGCCGTGACAGACCCGGTCAACTAAACAGCGCCGTGACAGACCCGGTCAACTAAACAGCGCCGTGACAGACCCGGTCAACTAAACAGCGCCGTGACAGACCCGGTCAACTGTAATGAACCGGGGCGAGCGGCGTGTCACTGTAATAGATTCAGTGAGCAGCTAGTTAGCAGAATGGAAACGTGTGTGTGTGTGTGTGTGTGTGTGTGTGTGTGTGTGTGTGTGGAGGTGTTCTGCCCTGACATGCCCAGTCCTTTCGTTCAGGGTGATGGTCATCGCCTCACGTCATTTTATGACATAATTATATTTAGAGTAAGACGGATCTCTGTCTCAGTGACCTGCTAAAGGGAAAGTCCACCAATGATGGAAATTCTACAGTTTTAATGATTTAGTCTTTAGACTAAATTAAAGAATTTACAGGCTAAAGTTTTTCCTTGTGAAATGGTTCATTTTAGACAAACTGATTTGATTCACTCACTAAACGAGTGTGAACCATCTTTTACATCATTTACAACCACTTGATGTGGTAATTTTCTATGAGGGAACTTTTAGAGGTGGACGTCTGGTTCCTATCAACACCACTGTGAACAGGCCTGACTCTAAGTTTCTCTAGAACAGAGCATTTCACACCAAACCGCTCTGATTGCGTCTTCATCGTTCAGTTATCCAGTGGTTGAGAACCGGTGAGGGTAAGCGTTCTCTGTGAGGCAGTGCTCATTGTTTGTACACCTGTAGGTCTGTGTGAGTGCGGACAGTGGAACTGAGGCTGTGATCAGAGAGTTTTGTGTTTACCTGAGTGCTGCAGGTGAGCGCAGTGTCTGGGGAGAGAGCGCAGTGAGTGTAGGAGGTACTGCAGTGTCCTCTGATGAGTCTGAGGCCCCAGAGCTCATTATGACTCAAAATACTTACCACCACAATCTCCTGTTTATACAATGCAGAGCTTTGAGTGAGTAGATCTCTCTCTGCTCTTTCGCTCTCTCTCGGGACTCTCTGCGCTCTCTCTCTCTCTCTCTGTGCTCTCTCTCTCTCTCTGTGCTCTCTCTCTCTCTGTGCTCTCTCTCTCTCTCTCTCTCTCTCTCTCTCTCTCTCTCTCTCTCTCTCTCTCTCTCTCTCTCTCTCTCTCTCTCTCTCTCTCTCTCTCTCTCTCTCTGCGCTCTCTCTCTCTCTCTCTCTCTGCGCTCTCTCTCTCTCTCTCTGTGCTCTCTCTCTCTCTCTGCGCTCTCTCTCTCTGCGCTCTCTCTCTCTCTCTCTGCGCTCTCTCTCTCTCTCTCTGCGCTCTCTCTCTCTCTCTGCGCGCTCTCTCTCTCTCTCTCTGCGCTCTCTCTCTCGCTCTGTGCTCTCTCTCTGTGCTCTCTCTGTGCTCTCTCTCTCTCTCTGTGCTCTCTCTCTCTCTCTCTGCGCTCTCTCTCTCTCTCTCTGCGCTCTCTCTCTCTCTCTCTCTGCGCTCTCTCTCTCTCTCTCTGCGCTCTCTCTCTCTCTCTCTGCGCTCTCTCTCTCTCTCTCTGCGCTCTCTCTCTCTCTCTCTGCGCTCTCTCTCTCTCTCTCTGCGCTCTCTCTCTCGCTCTGTGCTCTCTCTCTGTGCTCTCTCTGTGCTCTCTCTCTCTCTCTGTGCTCTCTCTCTCTCTCTCTGTGCTCTCTCTCAGGACTCGCTCGCTCTCTGTGCTCGCTCTCTGTGCTCGCTCTCTGTGCTCGCTCTCTGTGCTCGCTCGCTGTGCTCTCTGTGCTCGCTCTCTGTGCTCGCTCTCTGTGCTCGCTCTCTGTGCTCGCTCTCTGTGCTCGCTCTCTGTGCTCGCTCTCTGTGCTCGCTCGCTCGCTGTGCTCTCAGGACTCGCTCTCTGTGTTCGCTCTCTGTGTTCGCTCTCTGTGTTCGCTCTCTGTGTTCGCTCTCTGTGCTCGCTCTCTGTGCTCGCTCTCTGTGTTCGCTCTCAGGACTCGCTCGCTGTGTTCGCTCTCAGGACTCGCTCTCGGTACTCTCGCTCTCGGTACTCTCGGTACTCCCTCTCTCGGTACTCTCGGTACTCCCTCTCTCTCTGTTCTCTCTGTACTCTCGGTACTCCCTCTCTCGGTACTCCCTCTCTCGGTACTCCCTCTCTCTCTGTTCTCTCTGTACTCTCGGTACTCCCTCTCTCGGTACTCTCGGTACTCCCTCTCTCGGTACTCCCTCTCTCGGTACTCTCGGTACTCCCTCTCTCGGTACTCTCGGTACTCCCTCTCTCGGTACTCCCTCTCTCGGTACTCTCGGTTCTCTCTGTACTCTCGGTTCTCTCTGTACTCTCGGTACTCTCGGTACTCCCTCTCTCGGTACTCTCGGTACTCCCTCTCTCGGTACTCCCTCTCTCTCTGTTCTCTCTGTACTCTCGGTACTCCCTCTCTCGGTACTCCCTCTCTCGGTACTCCCTCTCTCGGTACTCCCTCTCTCGGTACTCTCGGTACTCCCTCTCTCGGTACTCCCTCTCTCGGTACTCTCGGTTCTCTCTGTACTCTCGGTTCTCTCTGTACTCTCGGTTTTCCAAAGCATGTAACATACATCAGTGTGTTACACACACACACACAGTTAATGCATGTAGAATTTAGACATTTAATACATTTAGTGTTACACATTGCCATGTGAGTCTTATGTATCATATGTATTTCAATGTTTTCTATAATGAACTATATCTGTTTTTCTCAGGCTGTGGCTCTGCAGATCCGCCGGAGCAGCGTTTAGGGCCTAATAACACTTTCAGTTTCTTCGGTTCAGGGACTTCACCGAACTCGGGGGTTTCGTAACTGATTTCCTCTCTCTCTCTCTCTCTCTCTCTCTCTCTCTCTCTCTCTCTCTCTCTCTCAGGTTAGTGGATGTTAAGGTCATGGCGATGGATCTCTCTCAGGTGACCCAGCTGTCCGCTGCTCAAACGCTCGGGTGAGTAACCCCCAACCCACACAAATGTTTCTATAGCAACCGCAGCGTTCCGGAATGGTCCACTTTGTTTACATTTGAGTTTCCATGGAGATCTGTAGGTTCCAGACCTGCTTTAATGCTGTGGAGTGTCAGAGGACCATCTGTCTCTCTCTCAAGTTCATCAGTGCTTTATTGGCATGAATGTAATGAAACACACTGTTGCCAAAGCATTTAATAAGAAACTCATGAACATAAAAAGAAAAGATTATAGATTATAGTAGAACACTAACAAATAAATTATTTACAGAGTTATTAGTAATCAAAGAAAAGGAAATAGTCAAGACCAATTTCAGGACCTAATAATCTTTATCAATAAATCTCGCTGCGTGTGATCAGCTCACTCTGCTTTCCCAACACATACGGCAGTTTCTCAGTTCCTGCAGAGTCTTATCTTGGACGCTTTGTGAGGAAGTGCAGCTCTGCCTCCACCACTGAGAGCTCACAGTGAGAGCGCAGTCTGGCCTCTCTGGGTAACCGGCTCTGTCTGAGAGCTCACAGTGAGAGCGCAGTCTGGCCTCTCTGGGTAACCGGCTCTGTCTGAGAGCTCACAGTGAGAGCGCAGTCTGGCCTCTCTGGGTAACCGGCTCTGTCTGAGAGCTCACAGTGAGAGCGCAGTCTGGCCTGTCTGGGTAACCGGCTCTGTCTGAGAGCTCACAGTGAGAGCGCAGTCTGGCCTGTCTGGGTAACCGGCTCTGTCTGAGAGCTCACAGTGAGAGCGCAGTCTGGCCTCTCTGGGTAACCGGCTCTGTCTGAGAGCTCACAGTGAGAGCGCAGTCTGGCCTCTCTGGGTAACCGGCTCTGTCTGAGAGCTCACAGTGAGAGCACAGTCTGGCCTCTCTGGGTAACCGGCTCTGTCTGAGAGCTCACAGTGAGAGCGCAGTCTGGCCTCTCTGGGTAACCGGCTCTGTCTGAGAGCTCACAGTGAGAGCGCAGTCTGGCCTGTCTGGGTAACCGGCTCTGTCTGAGAGCTCACAGTGAGAGCGCAGTCTGGCCTGTCTGGGTAACCGGCTCTGTCTGAGAGCTCACAGTGAGAGCGCAGTCTGGCCTCTCTGGGTAACCGGCTCTGTCTGAGAGCTCACAGTGAGAGCGCAGTCTGGCCTCTCTGGGTAACCGGCTCTGTCTGAGAGCTCACAGTGAGAGCGCAGTCTGGCCTCTCTGGGTAACCGGCTCTGTCTGAGAGCTCACAGTGAGAGCGCAGTCTGGCCTCTCTGGGTAACCGGCTCTGTCTGAGAGCTCACAGTGAGAGCGCAGTCTGGCCTCTCTGGGTAACCGGCTCTGTCTGAGAGCTCACAGTGAGAGCGCAGTCTGGCCTCTCTGGGTAACCGGCTCTGTCTGAGAGCTCACAGTGAGAGCGCAGTCTGGCCTCTCTGGGTAACCGGCTCTGTCTGAGAGCTCACAGTGAGAGCGCAGTCTGGCCTCTCTGGGTAACCGGCTCTGTCTGAGAGCTCACAGTGAGAGCGCAGTCTGGCCTCTCTGGGTAACCGGCTCTGTCTGAGAGCTCACAGTGAGAGCGCAGTCTGGCCTCTCTGGGTAACCGGCTCTGTCTGAGAGCTCACAGTGAGAGCGCAGTCTGGCCTCTCTGGGTAACCGGCTCTGTCTGAGAGCTCACGGTGAGAGCGCAGTCTGGCCTCTCTGGGTAACCGGCTCTGTCTGAGAGCTCACGGTGAGAGCGCAGTCTGGCCTCTCTGGGTAACCGGCTCTGTCTGAGAGCTCACAGTGAGAGCGCAGTCTGGCCTGTCTGGGTAACCGGCTCTGTCTGAGAGCTCACAGTGAGAGCACAGTCTGGCCTCTCTGGGTAACCAGCTCTGTCTGAGAGCTCACAGTGAGAGCACAGTCTGGCCTGTCTGGGTAACCGGCTCTGTCTGAGAGCTCACAGTGAGAGCGCAGTCTGGCCTGTCTGGGTAACCGGCTCTGTCTGAGAGCTCACAGATTGTCATTGGTGTGTCAAATTTGATTGATTTTTAATAGCAGAGAGCTCTCATCGCTTTTTCTCTGAGCTCCTTCACAGCCAAATCAGAACTTCCTGTGGAATTTACAGTAATGCCCAAATAAGTGCATGGTTTAGATTGTTCAATGGTGGTCTTGTCAATTGTGTAAATATAATTCCCTTCATTTTTGTTTTTTTGATTGTTTGTTTATTTTCAAAGCCCAATTTTTACAGTTGTCCAAGATTTCTAAACTTTGTTGAAGCCGCTCTCTGGTAGGTGACGGTAGGACGAGGTCGTCCGTTTAGAGGAGGCATTTAATTGTGTCTCCCATAGAGAGGCTGGGTCCCTCATTACACTGCTCAAGTTTTCCAGCCAGTTTTCCATTTTTTTTCTCTCTCTCGCTCTCTCGCTCGCTCTCTCGCTCTCTCGCTCGCTCGCTCTGTCTCTGCCTCTGCCCCTCTCTGCCTCTGAAGTTCATCAGTGCTTTATTGGCAAGAATGTAATGAAATTGAACTCCACAAAGATGAATTGCTACGTCGGCCCTAAACGCCGCCACGACTCCGTGCGTCGGCCCTAAACGCCGCCACGACTCCGTGCGTCGGCCGCAGACCAGCTGTTATGCGCTCAAGCTTTCGTTTATTGCTTGAGCCTCTGCGTTTTCATTATTTATTTATAATACTATGATTTTCTTTTTGGTTAAGTTATTTGAGTGATTGAGGATCATGCGGCCGTGTGGCCGTGCGTGCTGCACCAGTCGAGTTGGGCGCTCTGCTCTGCGCTGTGTTGGCTAAATGTGCTCTTACTCTCCTGCATTAAGAGGTCAGAGGTCAGGCCTGTAAAGCGCTGCCCTGGGCTTGTGGGTGGGAACCGAGCGGGGAGCGCCGCTCTTACGCAGTGCAGTGGGGTTAAGGTTTGATTCATTATCCGTTCACACAGCGGGAGGATCGCTGAACACACCCCGTGACTCAGAGGATCGGACCGAGGCACAGTGGCGTCACTCGCGCTCTGATGGAGCTGAGACTGTGAAGATAAACGTACAGATAGAGATGTAAAGGTAGCGTACGTGCCTCTACCTCATCCGTGGCCTCAGCCTGACTCCATAGGAGAATTTAGCTTGTATTGTAGATTTTAGACTCCAGTGGTTTTAGTTACACGGTGCTTAACTGACTGAGATGAGTAGCCGTTTATAAATATTACACTTCTTAAGTTCTTACCTCAGTATAATGGGGCATGGTTCTAGATATATATGGGGAGTCAAAAGTCACAGGACACCGTTGTTTTTTTTTATGCTGTCAGAAGCCTCCACGATGCGGCGCTGAAGGTGGTCTTTGTTGCGCATTTTCTCAGCATACACAATTAGTTTGCGATGACCCCAGAGATAAACGTCTAATAATAAAATAATAATAATAATAATAATAAAAAGTCCTTTGACTTTTGACCGTGTGTGTGTAAAAGTTGGGGTGCTGTGGAGCTACTGAAAGATATAGAGGGGGGGCTACTAAAGGATAAAGCTATAGAGGGGGGGCTACTAAAGGATAAAGCTATAGAGGGGGGGCTACTAAAGGATAAAGCTATAGAGGGGGGGCTACTAAAGGATAAAGCTATAGAGGGGGGGGGCTACTAAAGGATAAAGCTATAGAGGGGGGGGCTACTAAAGGATAAAGCTATAGGGGGGGGGCTACTAAAGGATAAAGCTATAGAGGGGGGGCTACTAAAGGATAAAGCTATAGGGGGGGGGGGGGGGGGCTACTAAAGGATAAAGCTATAGGGGGGGGGGGGGGCTACTAATGGATAAAGCTATAGAGGGGGGGCTACTAAAGGATAAAGCTATAGAGGGGGGCTACTAAAGGATAAAGCTATAGGGGGGGGGGGGGGGCTACTAAAGGATAAAGCTATAGGGGGGGGGCTACTAAAGGATAAAGCTATAGGGGGGGGCTACTAAAGGATAAAGCTATAGGGGGGGGGCTACTAAAGGATAAAGCTATAGGGGGGGGGGGGCTACTAAAGGATAAAGCTATAGGGGGGGGGGGCTACTAAAGGATAAAGCTAGAGGGGGGGGCTACTAAAGGATAAAGCTAGAGGGGGGGGCTACTAAAGGATAAAGCTATAGGGGGGGGGCTACTAAAGAATCTTTGTGATTCTCTCTGATTCATATTTGTTGGGGAAGGGCCTCTAACTCTGTCTCTCTGATTCGTCAGGGCGTGGTGTCTGACGCTGTCTCTCTGATTCGTCAGGGCATGGTGACTGATGCTGTCTCTCTGACACTGTCTCTCTGATGCTGTGTCTCTGATTCGTCAGGGCGTGGTGACTGATGCTGTCTCTCTGATGCTGTCTCTCTGACGCTGTCTCTCTGATGCTGTCTCTCTGACGCTGTCTCTCTGATGCTGTCTCTCTGACACTGTCTCTCTGATGCTGTCTCTCTGATTCGTCAGGGCGTGGTGTCTGATGCTGTCTCTCTGACACTGTCTCTCTGATGCTGTGTCTCTGACGCTGTCTCTCTGATGCTGTCTCTCTGACGCTGTCTCTCTGATGCTGTCTCTCTGATTCGTCAGGGCGTGGTGTCTGATGCTGTCTCTCTGACACTGTCTCTCTGATGCTGTGTCTCTGATTCGTCAGGGCGTGGTGTCTGATGCTGTCTCTCTGATGCTGTGTCTCTGATTCGTCAGGGCGTGGTGTCTGATGCTGTCTCTCTGACACTGTCTCTCTGATGCTGTCTCTCTGATTCGTCAGGGCGTGGTGTCTGATGCTGTCTCTCTGATGCTGTGTCTCTGATTCGTCAGGGCATGGTGACTGATGCTGTCTCTCTGATGCTGTCTCTCTGACACTGTCTCTCTGACGCTGTCTCTCTGATTCGTCAGGGCATGGTGACTGATGCTGTCTCTGACGCTGTCTCTCTGACGCTGTCTCTCTGACGCTGTCTCTCTGATTCGTCAGGGCGTGGTGACTGATGCTGTCTCTCTGATGCTGTCTCTCTGATGCTGTCTCTCTGATTCGTCAGGGCATGGTGACTGATGCTGTCTCTGACGCTGTCTCTCTGACGCTGTCTCTCTGACGCTGTCTCTCTGATGCTGTCTCTCTGACGCTGTCTCTCTGATTCGTCAGGGCGTGGTGACTGATGCTGTCTCTCTGATGCTGTCTCTCTGATGCTGTCTCTCTGACGCTGTCTCTCTGATTCGTCAGGGCATGGTGACTGCTGTCAGGTGGCTGGAGGAGCAGCGGGGTCTAGCCTGAGGAGGAGAGCCAGGAGCGAGAGAGAACGAGGGGAAGAGCGAGGCAGAGCGCGAGAGGACGTCATGGGCCAGTGTGTGACTAAATGTAAAAACCCCACATCCTCTCTGGGCAGCAAAAGTGGTGAAAAGGATGCTGGGAAGTCACATAAAAAAGCAGCAGGTGGAGTGGGCGGGACTGGAGGCCACAAAGATGAATCCAAATTCCCTGCTGATGTCAATGGCACCAAATCTCCAGAGGTTACCGTGGAAACTTCTGTGGCTCCACCCCTGTCGTCGGGGGACGTACGGAGGGAGGAGCCTGATCAGGAGGGGGACGGGCTTTCTTTGGCTCGGATAGAGGAGATGTTCATGCGGTATAAAGACGAACATGAGGACGCCATCTTGGAAGAGGGAATGGAGAGGTTCTGTAACGACCTGCACGTCGACCCGGCCGAGTTTAAAGTCCTGGTGCTGGCGTGGAAGTTTCAGGCTGCAACAATGTGCAAGTTTACAAGGTGAGAAGCCAAAAGGTGGTTTGTATTGGTACGATATTTTGTTATGAATTTAAATTATTATTGTACATTCTGACAGACTGTAATACACTACATGACGCGTAGGGGGCGATACGGCTTCTACTGTTTCATTTAAAAAGCTCTATAATGTTCATATGATCCACACAGTCGCTCTGACAGACTGTAATACACTACAGGAAGCTTAGGGGGCGATACGGCTTCTACTGTTTCATTTAAAAAGCTCTATAATGTTCATATGATCCACACGGTCGCTCTGACAGACTGTAATACACTACAGGAAGCGTAGGGGGCGATACGGCTTCTACTGTTTCATTTAAAAAGCTCTATAATGTTCATATGATCCACACGGTCGCTCTGACAGACTGTAATACACTACAGGAAGCGTAGGGGGCGATACGGCTTCTACTGTTTCGTTTAAAAAGCTCTATAATGTTCATCTGATCCACACGGTCGCTCTGACAGACTGTAATACACTACAGGAAGCGTAGGGGGCGATACGGCTTCTACTGTTTCATTTAAAAAGCTCTATAATGTTCATATGATCCACACAGGTCGCTCTGACAGACTGTAATACACTACAGGAAGCGTAGGGGGCGATAAGGCTTCTACTGTTTCATTTAAAAAGCTCTATAATGTTCATATGATCCACACGGTCGCTCTGACAGACTGTAATACACTACAGGAAGCGTAGGGGGCGATACGGCTTCTACTGTTTCATTTAAAAAGCTCTATAATGTTCATATGATCCACACGGTCGCTCTGACAGACTGTAATACACTACAGGAAGCGTAGGGGGCGATACGGCTTCTACTGTTTCATTTAAAAAGCTCTATAATGTTCATATGATCCACACGGTCGCTCTGACAGACTGTAATACACTACAGGAAGCGTAGGGGGCGATACGGCTTCTACTGTTTCATTTAAAAAGCTCTATAATGTTCATATGATCCACACGGTCGCTCTGACAGACTGTAATACACTACAGGAAGCGTAGGGGGCGATACGGCTTCTACTGTTTCATTTAAAAAGCTCTATAATGTTCATATGATCCACACGGTCGCTCTGACAGACTGTAATACACTACAGGAAGCGTAGGGGGCGATACGGCTTCTACTGTTTCATTTAAAAAGCTCTATAATGTTCATATGATCCACACGGTCGCTCTGACAGACTGTAATACACTACAGGAAGCGTAGGGGGCGATACGGCTTCTACTGTTTCATTTAAAAAGCTCTATAATGTTCATATGATCCACACGGTCGCTCTGACAGACTGTAATACACTACAGGAAGCGTAGGGGGCGATACGGCTTCTACTGTTTCATTTAAAAAGCTCTATAATGTTCATATGATCCACACGGTCGCTCTGACAGACTGTAATACACTACAGGAAGCGTAGGGGGCGATACGGCTTCTACTGTTTCATTTAAAAAGCTCTATAATGTTCATATGATCCACACGGTCGCTCTGACAGACTGTAATACACTACAGGAAGCGTAGGGGGCGATACGGCTTCTACTGTTTCATTTAAAAAGCTCTATAATGTTCATATGATCCACACGGTCGCTCTGACAGACTGTAATACACTACAGGAAGCGTAGGGGGCGATACGGCTTCTACTGTTTCATTTAAAAAGCTCTATAATGTTCATATGATCCACACGGTCGCTCTGACAGACTGTAATACACTACAGGAAGCGTAGGGGGCGATACGGCTTCTACTGTTTCATTTAAAAAGCTCTATAATGTTCATATGATCCACACGGTCGCTCTGACAGACTGTAATACACTACAGGAAGCGTAGGGGGCGATACGGCTTCTACTGTTTCATTTAAAAAGCTCTATAATGTTCATATGATCCACACGGTCGCTCTGACAGACTGTAATACACTACAGGAAGCGTAGGGGGCGATACGGCTTCTACTGTTTCATTTAAAAAGCTCTATAATGTTCATATGATCCACACGGTCGCTCTGACAGACTGTAATACACTACAGGAAGCGTAGGGGGCGATACGGCTTCTACTGTTTCATTTAAAAAGCTCTATAATGTTCATATGATCCACACGGTCGCTCTGACAGACTGTAATACACTACAGGAAGCGTAGGGGGCGATACGGCTTCTACTGTTTCATTTAAAAAGCTCTATAATGTTCATATGATCCACACGGTCGCTCTGACAGACTGTAATACACTACAGGAAGCGTAGGGGGCGATACGGCTTCTACTGTTTCATTTAAAAAGCTCTATAATGTTCATATGATCCACACGGTCGCTCTGACAGACTGTAATACACTACAGGAAGCGTAGGGGGCGATACGGCTTCTACTGTTTCATTTAAAAAGCTCTATAATGTTCATATGATCCACACGGTCGCTCTGACAGACTGTAATACACTACAGGAAGCGTAGGGGGCGATACGGCTTCTACTGTTTCATTTAAAAAGCTCTATAATGTTCATATGATCCACACGGTCGCTCTGACAGACTGTAATACACTACAGGAAGCGTAGGGGGCGATACGGCTTCTACTGTTTCATTTAAAAAGCTCTATAATGTTCATATGATCCACACGGTCGCTCTGACAGACTGTAATACACTACAGGAAGCGTAGGGGGCGATACGGCTTCTACTGTTTCATTTAAAAAGCTCTATAATGTTCATATGATCCACACGGTCGCTCTGACAGACTGTAATACACTACAGGAAGCGTAGGGGGCGATACGGCTTCTACTGTTTCATTTAAAAAGCTCTATAATGTTCATATGATCCACACGGTCGCTCTGACAGACTGTAATACACTACAGGAAGCGTAGGGGGCGATACGGCTTCTACTGTTTCATTTAAAAAGCTCTATAATGTTCATATGATCCACACGGTCGCTCTGACAGACTGTAATACACTACAGGAAGCGTAGGGGGCGATACGGCTTCTACTGTTTCATTTAAAAAGCTCTATAATGTTCATATGATCCACACGGTCGCTCTGACAGACTGTAATACACTACAGGAAGCGTAGGGGGCGATACGGCTTCTACTGTTTCATTTAAAAAGCTCTATAATGTTCATATGATCCACACGGTCGCTCTGACAGACTGTAATACACTACAGGAAGCGTAGGGGGCGATACGGCTTCTACTGTTTCATTTAAAAAGCTCTATAATGTTCATATGATCCACACGGTCGCTCTGACAGACTGTAATACACTACAGGAAGCGTAGGGGGCGATACGGCTTCTACTGTTTCATTTAAAAAGCTCTATAATGTTCATATGATCCACACGGTCGCTCTGACAGACTGTAATACACTACAGGAAGCGTAGGGGGCGATACGGCTTCTACTGTTTCATTTAAAAAGCTCTATAATGTTCATATGATCCACACGGTCGCTCTGACAGACTGTAATACACTACAGGAAGCGTAGGGGGCGATACGGCTTCTACTGTTTCATTTAAAAAGCTCTATAATGTTCATATGATCCACACGGTCGCTCTGACAGACTGTAATACACTACAGGAAGCGTAGGGGGCGATACGGCTTCTACTGTTTCATTTAAAAAGCTCTATAATGTTCATATGATCCACACGGTCGCTCTGACAGACTGTAATACACTACAGGAAGCGTAGGGGGCGATACGGCTTCTACTGTTTCATTTAAACAGCTCTATAATGTTCATATGATCCACACGGTCGCTCTGACAGACTGTAATACACTACAGGAAGCGTAGGGGGCGATACGGCTTCTACTGTTTCATTTAAACAGCTCTATAATGTTCATATGATCCACACGGTCGCTCTGACAGACTGTAATACACTACAGGAAGCGTAGGGGGCGATACGGCTTCTACTGTTTCATTTAAACAGCTCTATAATGTTCATATGATCCACACGGTCGCTCTGACAGACTGTAATACACTACAGGAAGCGTAGGGGGCGATACGGCTTCTACTGTTTCATTTAAACAGCTCTATAATGTTCATATGATCCACACGGTCGCTCTGACAGACTGTAATACACTACAGGAAGCGTAGGGGGCGATACGGCTTCTACTGTTTCATTTAAACAGCTCTATAATGTTCATATGATCCACACGGTCGCTCTGACAGACTGTAATACACTACAGGAAGCGTAGGGGGCGATACGGCTTCTACTGTTTCATTTAAACAGCTCTATAATGTTCATATGATCCACACGGTCGCTCTGACAGACTGTAATACACTACAGGAAGCGTAGGGGGCGATACGGCTTCTACTGTTTCATTTAAACAGCTCTATAATGTTCATATGATCCACACGGTCGCTCTGACAGACTGTAATACACTACAGGAAGCGTAGGGGGCGATACGGCTTCTACTGTTTCATTTAAACAGCTCTATAATGTTCATATGATCCACACGGTCGCTCTGACAGACTGTAATACACTACAGGAAGCGTAGGGGGCGATACGGCTTCTACTGTTTCATTTAAAAAGCTCTATAATGTTCATATGATCCACACGGTCGCTCTGACAGACTGTAATACACTACAGGAAGCGTAGGGGGCGATACGGCTTCTACTGTTTCATTTAAACAGCTCTATAATGTTCATATGATCCACACGGTCGCTCTGACAGACTGTAATACACTACAGGAAGCGTAGGGGGCGATACGGCTTCTACTGTTTCATTTAAACAGCTCTATAATGTTCATATGATCCACACGGTCGCTCTGACAGACTGTAATACACTACAGGAAGCGTAGGGGGCGATACGGCTTCTACTGTTTCATTTAAACAGCTCTATAATGTTCATATGATCCACACGGTCGCTCTGACAGACTGTAATACACTACAGGAAGCGTAGGGGGCGATACGGCTTCTACTGTTTCATTTAAAAAGCTCTATAATGTTCATATGATCCACACGGTCGCTCTGACAGACTGTAATACACTACAGGAAGCGTAGGGGGCGATACGGCTTCTACTGTTTCATTTAAAAAGCTCTATAATGTTCATATGATCCACACGGTCGCTCTGACAGACTGTAATACACTACAGGAAGCGTAGGGGGCGATACGGCTTCTACTGTTTCATTTAAAAAGCTCTATAATGTTCATATGATCCACACGGTCGCTCTGACAGACTGTAATACACTACAGGAAGCGTAGGGGGCGATACGGCTTCTACTGTTTCATTTAAAAAGCTCTATAATGTTCATATGATCCACACGGTCGCTCTGACAGACTGTAATACACTACAGGAAGCGTAGGGGGCGATACGGCTTCTACTGTTTCATTTAAAAAGCTCTATAATGTTCATATGATCCACACAGTCGCTCTGACAGACTGTAATACACTACAGGAAGCGTAGGGGGCGATACGGCTTCTACTGTTTCATTTAAAAAGCTCTATAATGTTCATATGATCCACACAGTCGCTCTGACAGACTGTAATACACTACAGGAAGCGTAGGGGGCGATACGGCTTCTACTGTTTCATTTAAAAAGCTCTATAATGTTCATATGATCCACACGGTCGCTCTGACAGACTGTAATACACTACAGGAAGCGTAGGGGGTGATACGGCTTCTACTGTTTCATTTAAAAAGCTCTATAATGTTCATATGATCCACACAGTCGCTCTGACAGACTGTAATACACTACAGGAAGCGTAGGGGGCGATACGGCTTCTACTGTTTCATTTAAAAAGCTCTATAATGTTCATATGATCCACACAGTCGCTCTGACAGACTGTAATACACTACAGGAAGCGTAGGGGGCGATACGGCTTCTACTGTTTCATTTAAAAAGCTCTATAATGTTCATATGATCCACACGGTCGCTCTGACAGACTGTAATACACTACAGGAAGCGTAGGGGGCGATACGGCTTCTACTGTTTCATTTAAAAAGCTCTATAATGTTCATATGATCCACACGGTCGCTCTGACAGACTGTAATACACTACAGGAAGCGTAGGGGGCGATACGGCTTCTACTGTTTCATTTAAAAAGCTCTATAATGTTCATATGATCCACACAGTCGCTCTGACAGACTGTAATACACTACAGGAAGCGTAGGGGGCGATACGGCTTCTACTGTTTCATTTAAAAAGCTCTATAATGTTCATATGATCCACACAGTCGCTCTGACAGACTGTAATACACTACAGGAAGCGTAGGGGGCGATACGGCTTCTACTGTTTCATTTAAAAAGCTCTATAATGTTCATATGATCCACACGGTCGCTCTGACAGACTGTAATACACTACAGGAAGCGTAGGGGGTGATACGGCTTCTACTGTTTCATTTAAAAAGCTCTATAATGTTCATATGATCCACACAGTCGCTCTGACAGACTGTAATACACTACAGGAAGCGTAGGGGGCGATACGGCTTCTACTGTTTCATTTAAAAAGCTCTATAATGTTCATATGATCCACACAGTCGCTCTGACAGACTGTAATACACTACAGGAAGCGTAGGGGGCGATACGGCTTCTACTGTTTCATTTAAAAAGCTCTATAATGTTCATATGATCCACGCAGCCTTTAAAGGACACACTTTTATAGACTGCGTACTTCAAAGGCTGTGTAGACCTGTGAAGGCTGAACTGAAATGAGACGCTGTGCTCTACTGCAGATTTTCTGCCACAGTGCCTCTATTTGCCGCCATCACCACTGCATCACGAAACGCCGCTCCTGTCAAGTTCTTTTAATCTGGTTTAAAGATGGAGTTGGAGATGCGTCTCTCTGTTGGCTCTTTGTTCCCTAAGACAAAACGAAACATTTAAAAATCCATCCATCCATCCTCAACTGCTTATCTGAGTTCTGGTCACGGGGGCAGCAGCCTAAGCAAAGAGGCCCAGGCCTCCCTCCCTACCGAGGCGTTCCCAAGACAGTTGAGAGATATAATCCCTCCAGCGTGTCCTGGGTCTTCTCCGGGGTCTCCTCCCTGTTGGACATGTCTGGAACACCTCCCTAGGGAGGCGTCCAGAGGCCATCCTTACCAGATGCCCGAACCACCTCAGCTGGCTTCTCTCAGCGTGGAGGAGCAGCGGCTCTACTCCGAGCCTCTCCCGAATC
>NC_051213.1:2806007-2828507 GCF_015220715.1 Pygocentrus nattereri
GTCCCCTGAACTGAGTTATTTTATTGTCGAAAGGGCTCCAAAAACTAAAATAGTGGTTTTTAAGCACTTGTATTTAAGTTATTGTTTTATTTTGCATTTCTTTTGTTTTTTTTTTTTTTTTGTTTTTTTTTAAAGGTCTGTCCCTTTACAGTGATGACCTGGACACCGCACCACCCATCTGACCCCGTCACCCAGGAACCGGCCCACGCTTGCGCTCAATAAAGGGAAATCCATCAGCGGGTCTGAGCTCAGACCCCACACAAGCAGTAGAGGCGCTGTAACTGATGTCAGGCTGAGAGAGAGAGAGACAGGTCAGAGGTCGGATTCACGAAAATATAAAGAAAATCTTCTGAAATTTCTTTTACCGACTTCATTCTTTAGAAAAAAGTTATAAAAATTGCCCTTTTTCAAAGAATTCCTTAAGAATTCTTTCATTTTTTTTAACTCGTTTTAAGAAGAAATCTCAGAGCAACGTGTTCTTAGCCGAGCGAGGGACTCAGGCTGAGTCGGTGAGGTGAGGATCTAAATTTATTGCAGACGCTGCCTCTGCTGCCTCTGCTGCCTCCTCTCTCACTTCCCGCCGTCACTTCGTAAGGAGCATTTTTCCCCGCGGTGGCTGGTGTGCTGGGTTTTAGTGCTGGGTTGGGTATTTTTCCCGTTTCGCTCCTGTGAGCGGATTAAACACAGTAACGGAAAAGCGGTTTGTGCCGATTCAGAATGCCTCCTGTCGTTTATGGCCAGCTGTGAAACGCAGCACAGCCGGCGTAAGAAAGCAACGGAGATCATCTTAAGATTGAGAGAATACAAGTTCTCGTCCTTCAGTGCAGTTCTCAGAAAGTCTGAAGAGCTTTTTGTTGGTCTTAAGAAGCTTTGCGAGTTTTAAGTGTCTAAAGGGCGAAAACCTTAAATTGTCCTAAAAAGAAGTTACGAAAAATTATTGGAAAAACAACTTGAGTTCTTTTTAATCGTTGTCTTTAGAACACGTGCTGTTCGTCAACTTTAAGTGTTCTCACCCGATAGATTCACGCTCATCTCGGGCTCTGGAAGCTGACCAGGTGATCACCTAAATTGATCCAACTCTGCGCCGCCTCTGCTGCTGCTCGTCCTCGGCTCTCGCCCGTCGCTCCACGGTTAGCGGATTTTTTCCTGGTGGCTGTTTCTTCCTCCGTCAGCTCCGGATCTTGTGTGCTGAATTTATTAAACACTGGGTTGGGTGGTTTCCCCCCGTTTCGCTCCTCTGAGCGGATTAAACTAAAGTTTAACTCAAACTAAACTAAACAAACTCCAGGTTTGTTTTTTAAAGCTCTGGTGAATCCGACCCCTCGACTTTTCCAGCTTTTAACGGTTAGCAGCTGCTTTTTTTGGAGTCGCTGGTTATTATTACTGGTTACTATGACAAAAACATAGCAGAGCATCTCTCTCTCTCTCTCTCTCTCTCTCTCTCTCTCTCTCTCTCTCTCTCTCTCTCTCTCTCTCTCTCTCTCTCTCTTTCTCTTTCTCTTTCTCTTTCTCTCTTTCTCTCTTTCTCTCTCTCTCGCAGGTTAATTTGCAGTTTGTCTGCTGTGGTTTTTTTGTTTTTGCGGTTTAGTTTTTTTTATCCACAGTGGTTTCATTTCAAATTCCTTTGTCTGATTTTATATAAAATGCAACAATTTATAACGAATAAAATGTGTGAAATTGGGCAGTGGACCACGCAAAGCATCAACTCCCTTCATCCATTTATGTATGAATGTTGTTCAGGGGACGTTTGGCACTTTGGTGACCTCTGGTGGACAAACTCGCTGCTCATCCCACAGACGGAAGAAATACTAAAGTAGCTGCTGTATAAAGTTTTTGCCCCGGCCTCAGCCGCTCGCTTTTAATGGATCCGCTGTTCGACGGTAGAGCTGGAACAGGTAAAGAGGACCTGTTATGCTCATTAATAATGTTCATAGTTTTATTTTTGGGGTCTAGAATAGATTTTCATGCTCCAAGAGCCACTTTTACATTCAGCCTGGTAATCGATCAATAATCCGACTGACGGCTCACACACACATCCTCTAAGCCACTTCTTCTGGGTTGCGGGGCGAATAGCTCAGTGGAATAGAATAAGTCCATGTAAACATCTCCGTTAAAAAGAAGAATAAAATCCATGTAAGCGCCTGTATCCGATTACATTCCCTATCGGAAAGTTTCAGTCCGTTCTGCATGAGCGTCGCGTCACAGTGAGAGTTTATACCGTTCAACACGGCGGAGCAGAAACTGGTCTGCAGAGGAGACGAAGTTCATGCTCTGATCTTTAAAAGACGGCGGTGGGACGGACGTCCAGCTTATGCGTCTCAGAGCACGACGTCTTCCTCTCGGCCTTCTTTAATAAGGACGCGTGAAGGACGTTTTCCTGAGTCTGACGTCATTTTAAAGCAGTTAAACACACAATCACTGCTCACTGCTGCTCATCTCACTCTGACTGGACTCACGGGATGCTGGTTGTCATGGTAACATCTAAGTGGTTCTCTACGCACGCGCATAACTTGGACCAGATTACTTGTAGTGAGCATGTAAACAGAGATTCTCCATCAGGTTGTTGAGTAGAGTGAATATGAACCCCTCCGTCTTCATCTGTAATCGGAATGAATTCATTCGGATTGGCAAATAGCCAATCTCTGTTCACCCTCTGCCTGAAACGCTCTGTCAGAGCTTCTGTGTCTTTAAGCCCTGCCTCCTGATGAGCCCAGCATGCTCTGATTGGGCAGCTCGCCCACACTGTTCTGATCGGTCCACCTCCAGAGCGGTTCCGCCACTCCAGGTTCCACGGGTTGAACTTTTTAGTCACTCAATGATGGACTGAAATTACGCTACTCTGACGCAACGCAATGTATCCCATTCGTTTTCATAGCAAAGCATTGGTTCCACCAAACGTGGCCACGCAGTGCCCGGTGGGTCTGGCATGTGGAGTCTGGAGCAGAGCCAGTGTATGAGGAGTCTGGCCACCACTGGACTGCTAAACAGCAGAGGGCGCCTATGAGCAAGTCCCCAATGAATGGGAGTTAATGAAGCTCAATGGCTAAAAACCAACAGTTGAAATAGTTTCTAAAAACTCACCCAGAATTTTCCTTTTTTGTGTGTATATCACAAAAAAACAAAAAACTCACCTGTATTTTTCCTTTTTCTACAGCAAGCGGGTTTTGGGCAGCAGGAGGCAGGAGTGATGATTGGCGAGTGGAGCAGCTCGTTGGCTGTTCACGCTCAGCGACGTCATGGACGTTCAATGAGGCGCTGTTTAAAACTCCTATAACTCGAGTTTAAAAGCTCTTAAAATATAACAGCAGTGTTAAAATGTTTTATGCTGTGCAGGAAATTAGTGAATTCTTTTACACTAAAAATGTTGAAGCATTTATAAACTATGATTTCACTCAAAAGCTCCATATCAGCCCTTTCATTTTGGACTTGGACTCGGGAGCGCCCTCTAGTGTTTGAGAATGAGAAGACATTGCAGAGCAGGAATTCTCTCAGAGTTGAACTTTATGCAGATTAATCCAGCCAACCTGATGTGTCTATCCAATCAGAAGCTGGTGTTTGCACTGTAAGTGTTCACAAAGCAACGTATGAAACATTCGTTCTGTAATCAAACGTTCCGGTGGAGCATGGAGGAAAAAATCATTACTGTAGTTTCAGGGTTCCCTGTCCTTTTTGATCCATCCCTGCCAAATTACAGAGATGTCCATATCTACACATAAACGTCACACAAACATGAGTGTGCATCGCTGCGTTCCCTCCGTTCAATCCTGTCCCACTTTGAGTGTGATATTCTTAAAATAGTGTAATTTTGGACAGTATTTTATTTAAGCGTTGCTCTGTAATGATACTGAAAGCAGTCAAGCAGCGATGTTGACCTACCCAAACGGTGGCTCCAACACGTCTAGACCCAATGCGGCTTCTAGGTACACCATATTTCCAAAAAAAACCCATTCAAATCCATTGAATTCAGGCGTTCCAATCACTTCCATGGCCACAGGTGTATAAAGCCGAGCCCTTAGGCCTGCAGACTGCTTCTACAGACATTAGTGAAAGAATGGGTCGCTCTCAGGAGCTCAGTGAATTCCAGCGTGGTACCGTGATCCAGTCGTGACCAATCATGCTTCTCCGTCTGGGAATCTGATGAGACGAGTCTGGGTTTGGCGGTTGCCAGGAGACGGTGCTTGTCTGACTGCATTGTGCCGAGTGTAAAGTTTGGTGGAGGGGGGATCATGGTGTGGGGCTGTTTTTCAGGAGTTGGGCTCGGCCCCTTAGTTCCAGTGAAAGGAACTCTTAAAGCTTCAGCTCCAAGAGATTTTGCACAATTTCCTGCTCCCAACTTTGTGGGAACAGTTTGGGGACGGCCCCTTCCTGTTCCAACATGACTGTGCACCAGTGCACAAAGCAGGTCCATAAAGACGTGGATGAGCCAGTTTGGTGTGGAAGAACTTGACTGGCCTGCACAGAGTCCTGACCTCAACTCCATAGAACACCTTTGGGATGAATTAGAGCGGAGACTGTGAGTCAGGCCTTCTCGTCCAACATCAGTGTCTGACCTCACAAATGTGCTTCTGGAAGAACGGCCAAAAATTCCCATAAACACTCCTAACCCTTGTGGAAAGCCTTCCCAGAAGAGCTGAAGCTGTTATAGCTGCAAAGGGTGGGTGACATCATACTAAACCCTATGGATTAATAATGGGACGTCACCCAAGTATAGTAGTGTAGGGGTCACTCCGTTTACATCTCACACTGAGTTGTGGGAAATGAGGAGTTTCTCTTTAGTACTGACGCTGCTCCGCTGCTCTGAGCGACTGACTGCTGTGATGTTCAGGCGTTTTATAGAAGCATCATGCGCGCTGAGAGTGCTGCTGGGGGGGGGTGGGCGTGGCTAAGAGGAAGGCTCTATTAGGCCCGTTGTGGCCCAGGTTACCAGAAATCGGCGTGTCTATGAGGGACGGCGCTCTCTGATTGCCCAGCGGTTCTGTAGGTCGCCGGCGGTTGCCGTGGCTGAGGAACAGCGCTTTCTGATTGGCCCACGGTTGCCCCGGTTACCAGTGTCGGGCGCTCTCTGATTGGACCGCTGATCTAGGGGGACCGGAGGGCCAGCGCTGTCTGATTGGTCCGCTGTTCTCAGTTGCCAGGGTTAGGCGCTCTCTGACACTATGCCCGAGGCTGCATCCCAAATATCTCCCTGCTCCTTATGTAGTGCACTTCGCGAGTTGTGTAATATTGCGTTCTGGACCGAAGTAGCGCGCGTGATGTCCCGTATGGGTTTGTGTGCACGTGACTGGACCCAAAACAGGCACGGTTTAGGTGCAGAAGCCATTCTTATGAGACCTACCTAGTGCACTACGTAGGCAGTGGGGAGCGATTGGAGATCCAGCCTAGGTAACGCGTCCGCAAGCGGGGGCGCTCGCTCATTGGCCCGCGGCGCAGCGTTAATCTCTGCCCGATTGGCTATTCCGAATAGTGGGCGCGTCCACAGGGCAGCCTGCGCTCTCTGATTGGCTCGCGGTTCTCCTGGTTACCAGCTCCGTCTGTCCACAACAGAAGTCGCGTGTCGAGCGCCGCTCGGAGCTGGGAGAGAGGCGGCGAAGAGATGTGATGGAGTGTGAGTGAAACGCGCGCATTCATGTTAAAAATTAACGCTTAAGTGTTGATTTATCTAAATAAACGGTGGCAGTTGTTTTGTTGGAGTGTGCTGCGGTGCTACGCCAGCCAACAGGCATCGAGCCAGAAAGCGGGAGCTGGTTTCTGTTTCGAATGTTCCCGTTCCACCTTAAATGAATGCAACTGCTGCGCCGTTTAAGGTGGACCGGCCAAATTCCGAATCAGTTTAGACAGTAAGGGATTGGACAGCACGCATGTGCGACACATGTTTTATAGTTTAAATCCTCCTGCGAAAGCGTCTGATTTAGCCTAACTAGGCCCAGCCTCCAGCCGCGGTGTGGATTGTTTGGGTACGCGGGGATTAGCCAGCGTTTCCCCGGGAACCTCCACCAGCATCCACCGCTAGCAGCTGCACCGCCGCTGCTCTGTCCTGTCGTAGTTTCAGTACACGCTGTGTTACACGGATGTAGCCTGAATTCTGTTGTGTGACGAGGCTCTGTGAGGCTGTACTGGGTGCTAATGTCTCATTTTCGCGGTGTTTTGTTCTCCTCCTCGATCCCGGAGCACAGCGGCTTCACATCGGCGCTCTGAGAGACCCTCCGCGGGCAGAGAGGTAAGAGCAGCTCCGCGGTGAAAACACAGCATCTCCACTGCTTGACTTTGTGTTTAAAGCAGCCAAAACAGGCCATGTAAAGCCAGTATGGATGTCCTCTGCTCCTCCAGTCCGTATCTGGCTTTTTACGTGGTTTATTTACATCCATAGGTCGTCAAAACAAACCGTGATATTGTGTCGAAAGTGCAGATGCTAAACTTTCCACCGCGACCCTGTGTCTGTGTACGTGTAAGAGGAGATATTATATTTTTATTTTATTGCGAATTTGATGAAAAGTGATTGAGTGCAGTGTTGATTCACTTAAAAGGAAAAAAGTATTATTTGCTTTTTTTATTTAACCGTTTATTTGCATGAATACTGGCGAGAAAATTCAGAAGTGCAGACTCGAATGTGTCGATACAGAATTTGAGTAGAATGAAAATGTAATGAATTAAATGACATAATTATGAAGTTATTATATTTATAGTTTTACCAAAAATCTTATTTTAGTCGCGTGGGCAGAGGCCGTGTGTTATGTCATTTTTGATACTGAAACAAATGGAAATTGTCGAAAGTGCTTACCGAATTCTGTCGATACCAAATGTAAATCTACTGTAATAGGCCTGTTTATTACACGCATAGCTCCTGTTTATTACACGCAGAGCTCCTGTTTATTACACGCATAGCTCCTGTTTATTACACGCCTAGCTCCTGTTTATTACACGCATAGCTCCTGTTTATTACACGCCTAGCTCCTGTTTATTACACGCCTAGCTCCTGTTTATTACACGCCTAGCTCCTGTTTATTACACGCATAGCTCCTGTTTATTACACGCCTAGCTCCTGTTTATTACACGCCTAGCTCCTGTTTATTACACGCCTAGCTCCTGTTTATTACACGCATAGCTCCTGTTTATTACATGCATAGGCCCTGTTTATTACACGCAGAGCTCCTGTTTATTACACGCATAGGCCCTGTTTATTACACGCATAGGCCCTGTTTATTACACGCAGAGCTCCTGTTTATTACACGCATAGGCCCTGTTTATTACACGCATAGGCCCTGTTTATTACACGCAGAGCTCCTGTTTATTACACGCAGAGCTCCTGTTTATTACACGCAGAGCTCCTGTTTTACACGCAGAGCTCCTGTTTTACACGCAGAGCTCCTGTTTTACACGCAGAGCTCCTGTTTATTACACGCATAGGCCCTGTTTATTGCACGCCTAGCTCCTGTTTATTACACGCAGAGCTCCTGTTTATTACACGCAGAGCTCCTGTTTATTACACGCAGAGCTCCTGTTTTACACGCATAGCTCCTCTTTATTACACGCATAGGCCCTGTTTATTACACGCATAGGCCCTGTTTATTACACGCATAGGCCCTGTTTATTACACGCATAGGCCCTGTTTATTACACGCATAGGCCCTGTTTATTACACGCATAGGCCCTGTTTATTGCACGCATAGGCCCTGTTTATTACACGCATAGGCCCTGTTTATTACACGCATAGGCCCTGTTTATTACACGCATAGCTCCTGTTTATTACACGCATAGCTCCTGTTTATTACACGCAGAGCTCCTGTTTATTACACGCAGAGCTCCTGTTTATTACACGCAGAGCTCCTTTTAAAAAAGTACTTCATTTTTTTCTGCTATGCTTTATAGTTATAAACAGGTTGAGCTCGGGGTGAAAACAGTTGAGAACCCCTGTATTAGAACATTACTATATACACACCGGTCAGGCATGACGTCCTGACCACCTCCTCGTTTCTCCACTCACTGTCCACTTTATCAGCTCCACTTACTGTATAGCTGCACTCTGTAGTTCTACAGTTACAGACTGTAGTCCGTCTGTTTCTCTGATACTCTGTTACCCTGTTCTTCAGTGGTCAGGACCCCCATGGACCCTCACAGAGCAGGTACTGTTTGGTACATCGTGGTGTTGTTTTAGTGTGTGTCGCGCTGGTGTGAGTGGATCAGACACAGCAGTGTTGCTGGAGTTTTTAAACACCTCAGTGCCGCTGCTGGACTGAGAATAGTCCAACAACCGAAAATATCCAGCCAGCGGCGTCCTGTGGGCAGCGTCCTGTGGGCAGCGTCCTGTGGGCAGCGTCCTGTGGGCAGCGTCCTGTGACCACTGATGAAAGACTAGAGGATGACCAACACAAACTGTGCAGCAGCAGATGAGCTGTCATCTCTGACTTTACATCTACAAGGTGGACCGACGAGGTAGGAGTGTAATAGAGTGGACAATGAGTGGACACAGTGTGTCTGCTGTGTCTAATCCACTCAGACCAGCGCAACACACACTAACACACCACCACCACCTCAGTGTCACTGCAGTGCTGAGAATGACCCACCACCCAAACAGTACCTGCTCTGTGAGGGTCCATGGGGGTCCTGACCACTGAAGAACAGGGTAACAGAGTATCAGAGAAACAGATGGACTACAGTCTGTAACTGTAGAACTACAGAGTGCAGCTATACGGTCAGTGGAGCTGATAAAGTGGACAATGAGGGTAGAAACAAGGAGGTGGTCAGGATGTTGCGCCTGACCAGTGTGTTTTTTTTACTAATACCCTTTAATATGAGGAATCTGGTTGCTCTCTCGTTGGGTGAGAGAACTTTTCTCGGGAAACCACCGAAGGTGCCGGTACTCAAGTACTGGAATTCCCGATTCTGGTATTCATGTCTCTGTTAGTGAGATACTGTATATTAAACGGTACCATATCGAGAAACGAGTGTCTGGAGATGAGCGTGTTGCCAAGGACACGTTGCTAAGGGCATTATTAATGAACAGGCGTGGCGCGGTCAGCTGTACCACCAACTAGGCTAATCATCTGATGTTGACTAGATCCGGAAACGGTTCACTTCTCTGACCGACTGAAACGTCGCATCGTCCACTGAAGAGGAAACACCTCGTGTGGAGATTGAGGAGTTCCCCTCAGCATCAAGTGTGGATCCCGTTAGCTGTAGTTCTTAAATCACTGGCAAAAACCTGAGGTCCAGAATCTCCTGCAGTAGAGCTTCTCAGTCCATCCAGCATCTCTCAGCAGAGGAGCTGAAGTTGGTGCAGCTCTTTTTTTGGACCATTTTGGTCTAAAATTAGACTGTAAAGCTCCACAGTGAGACCAGCACAGCAGAACCACATTAAACCCAGCAAGGAGATTTAGGAACCGAATCCATCACCGCACTACTTCTGTTCTACTACTGCTATTATGTATTCAGCGTTCCCTCTCTTTCTCTCTTTGTCTCTCTTTCTCTTTCTCTCACTCTCTCTCTCTCTCTCTCTCGCTCTGTCTCTGTCTCTCTTTCTCTCGCTCTCTCGCTCTCTCTCTCTCTCTCTGTGTCTCTGTCTCTGTCTCTCTTTCTCTTTCTCTCTCTTTCTCTCGCTCTCTCTCTGTCTCTCTTTCTCTTTCTCTCTCTCTCTCTCTCTCTCTCTCTCTCTCTCTCTCTCTCTCTCTCTGTCTCTGTCTCTCTTTCGCTCTCTCTTTCTCTCTCTCTCTCTCGCTCTCTCTCTCTTTCTCTTTCTCTCTCTCTCTCTCTCTCTCTCTCTCTCTCTCTCTCTCTCTCTCTCTCTCTCGCTTAGTACCTTCTTTCTTTTTTCTTCTGTTTCTCCTCTCTGTCCAGCGCTCCTGCTCTCTGTGTCTCCAGAGGCCCCGGCCTAAGCGAGTAGCCGCTAATCTGTAAGACTTGTTTCTGTCGTTTTGTACTCATTTCATTCCTTCTCTCTCAGTCTCTTTCCCTTCACCTTCTTTTCTGTGCTTCTCAGTCTCTCTACGCTTTCCCGTGTTGTCAGTATTGTAGATTCTTCATCACGTAAAACTGTCAAGAACTGCTGCTTTAACAGCAAACGGCTGTTTGACTGACATGCCACTCATGGGTCACCTCACAGTTTGAGGTGGAGGTGCAGGAAAGCAAACCAGCAGAAAACAGAGAAAGTCAGGGCATCTCACCTAAAAGCCCCAAAGTTCCATCATTCTCCTCCGAGATCCATTCTTTTCCACCAAACTCCATCCTTACCATCACACACCCGCAGTTCCCACCTTCCACCAAACTCCATCCTTACCATCAGACACCCACAGTTCCCACCTTCCACCAAACTCCATCATTACCATCAGACACCCACAGTTCCCACCTTCCACCAAACTCCATCCTTACCATCAGACACCCACAGTTCCCACCTTCCACCAAACTCCATCCTTACCATCAGACACCCACAGTTCCCACCTTCCACCAAACTCCATCCTTACCATCAGACACCCACAGTTCCCACCTTCCACCAAACTCCATCCTTACCATCAGACACCCACAGTTCCCACCTTCCACCAAACTCCATCCTTACCATCAGACACCCATAGTTCCCACCTTCCACCAAACTCCATCATTACCATCAGACACCCACAGTTCCCACCTTCCACCAAACTCCATCCTTACCATCAGACACCCACAGTTCCCACCTTCCACCAAACTCCATCCTTACCATCAGACACCCACAGTTCCCACCTTCCACCAAACTCCATCATTACCATCAGACACCCACAGTTCCCACCTTCCACCAAACTCCATCATTACCATCAGACACCCACAGTTCCCACCTTCCACCAAACTCCATCCTTACCATCAGACACCCACAGTTCCCACCTTCCACCAAACTCCATCCTTACCATCAGACACCCACAGTTCCCACCTTCCACCAAACTCCATCATTACCATCAGACACCCACAGTTCCCACCTTCCACCAAACTCCATCCTTACCATCAGACACCCACAGTTCCCACCTTCCACCAAACTCCATCATTACCATCAGACACCCACAGTTCCCACCTTCCACCAAACTCCATCCTTACCATCAGACACCCACAGTTCCCACCTTCCACCAAACTCCATCATTACCATCAGACACCCATAGTTCCCACCTTCCACCAAACTCCATCCTTACCATCAGACACCCACAGTTCCCACCTTCCACCAAACTCCATCATTACCATCAGACACCCACAGTTCCCACCTTCCACCAAACTCCATCATTACCATCAGACACCCACAGTTCCCACCTTCCACCAAACTCCATCCTTACCATCAGACACCCACAGTTCCCACCTTCCACCAAACTCCATCCTTACCATCAGACACCCACAGTTCCCACCTTCCACCAAACTCCATCCTTACCATCACACACCCACAGTTCCCACCTTCCACCAAACTCCATCATTACCATCAGACACCCACAGTTCCCACCTTCCACCAAACTCCATCATTACCATCAGACACCCACAGTTCCCACCTTCCACCAAACTCCATCCTTACCATCAGACACCCACAGTTCCCACCTTCCACCAAACTCCATCCTTACCATCAGACACCCACAGTTCCCACCTTCCACCAAACTCCATCATTACCATCAGACACCCACAGTTCCCACCTTCCACCAAACTCCATCCTTACCATCAGACACCCACAGTTCCCACCTTCCACCAAACTCCATCCTTACCATCAGACACCCACAGTTCCCACCTTCCACCAAACTCCATCATTACCATCAGACACCCACAGTTCCCACCTTCCACCAAACTCCATCATTACCATCAGACACCCACAGTTCCCACCTTCCACCAAACTCCATCATTACCATCAGACACCCACAGTTCCCACCGTTACTGCTATAAGACTGTTTTTCAGATCTGTATGACTGTTTAGTCTGTAAGACTGTTTGTAGGATTTGTGTTTAGCTGTGTGACTCTTGTGCTATAAAACTAACAGAGTGTGTGTGTGTGTGTGTGTGTGTGTGTGTGTGTGTGTGTGTGTGTTGTGCAGGAGGTGAAGAGACAAGAGACAGGACATCAACACTCGGCTGAAGATCAGCTGGATGAATATTTAATCAGCCTGCAACACAAAAACAGGTTAAATCAATCACTCACATACAAGCACACAGGTCAAATGACGATGCAGCCGCACGCACAGAAGCAGGTTGACCTGGATTTTAACCTGTGTGAAGGAGACTTACGACTACTGTAACAGGAGGACACACACACACACACACACACACACACACACACACACACACACACACACACACACACTACAGCTGACCTGCAGAGCCAGAAGAGAATCTTTATCATATACTGTGGCCTAAAGTCCACAGGACGTGTTTTGGTGATAGTGGTAAGAGTGCAGGTTTCACAGGAGCTGCAATTTTAATTACAACCTTCATTATTTACTGTTTTTATTCAACCAGGATTAAGCAGAGGAATTCATAATAAAGCAGAACCTGTGAACTGGCAGTCTAGAACACGATATTCAGCATTCATGCCTCAAATCTGAAAAAAACGGATGGGCTTGTCCTTGAAAATAAAAAAGCTTGGAGCTTGATTTAAAAAAAAAAAAGGTCTCATTTAAATCACATTTGCAATATTGGTCAGAAAAACTAGCTGTAGCAACAACAGTGACACAGGCTACACAGGCAAATCTGACCTTTTCAAATCCCACCTGAGTCAATTTCATATGTGGTCCTAGATCGGATGCGTGTCGGATTCGTGTCCATGTGACCTTAATGTGACCCTCAGATCGGAATTCATGTGCTTTTTATTCCCACTGCGCATCACCATCATTCAGCGTTACCATGGCAACAGCGCCGAACAGAAGTCAAAGCCTGCAAACGGTGGAAAAGCAGCTCATCTCACCTTTTCCTCCTCCGTCTGGCTCTAATAATGAAGCTGAGAGCTGATCAGAGTTAATGATCTTCTCAGCGAAGCTCGTTCTGCTCGTTAGTTTGTGCTGATGATGCGGTGATTCAGTCACGTGACGTCACTGAGTAGGAGGAGCTCATGAGGGTCATTTCAGGACGGTTCATCGCGTTGATGACAGGTCTGAGTCACTGACCTAAACGAGTCAGAGAGATCGGATCTGAGGAGCGAGGCTTGTAACGTGAACGCAGCTAAAGAGATCAGATTTGTGTCCACACAGCTCCGAAAACATCAGGTCTGAGTCACATTAGGGCAAAAAATCGGATTTGTACCACTTTAAGCCGGTAATGTGAATGTAGCCATATATGACGTCACAGAATGTGAAGGTATTTTTTTCCAGTTAAGCAGAGAGTTTCCCGGCCTTATTCAGCGGCTGCAACTTTGAGCTCTTTCACTCCGGCACTCAGTTTGAACTGATTTTGGAGATGCAGCTCCACACGAGATGAAGCAGAAGACCAACCCTGATCCTCCTGGTGTTCTATAAGTTCTAGTTGCCATGACACAGCTGAACAAGTCAGCTTGGTTGTTGCTGTTCCAACAGCAGGGACAACAGTTATTGGTCAAGTGAGCTAAGGGTGCCTTATATAAATAAAACACTGGCTGTGTTTACATGCAAAGATTTTTGCAGATCCGAATGAATTAATTCCAGTTGCAGATTAAAACTGAGGTGTTTATATTCACTCTACTCAACAATCTGATGGAAATCTACATTGACATGCTCTCTACAAAAAATCAGATACAAATGATGCGCATGCATAGAGAACCGCTTAGTATAGACGTTACCATGACAACCAGCATAACGTGAGTCCAGTCAGAGTGAGATGAGCAGCAGTGAGCAGTGATTGTGTTTTTAACTGCTTTAAAATGACGTCAGACTCAGGAAAACGTCCTTCACACGTCCTTATTAAAGAAGGCCGAGAGGAAGACGTCGTGCTCTGAGACGCATAAGCTGGACGTCCGTCCCACCGCCGTCTTTTAAAGATCAGAGCATGAACTTCGTCTCCTCTGCAGACCAGTTTCTGCTCCGCCGTGTTGAACGGTATAAACTCTCACTGTGACACGACACCCAGGCAGAACGGACTGAAACTTTCCGATAGGGAATGTAATCGGATACAGGTGGATATTATTCTTCTATTTAACGGATTATTTACAGGATTACCCACCTTGTTCAATCAGATAGACACTGCATTCTGAATGGCCTCAATCAGACTAGACTCTTCTGATTGTGTTTACATGGACGTAATCTGTTCTGGATTATTAAGATGCATGTGAATGTAGATAATGTCACATTTTTTCCACCTAAAAATCATGTTTGGAATCTAAAAGCCTTTCCCATCTGTGACCTCACAAGTGTGCTGATTGGTTGCCAATCTTTAGGAAGCGATTTTACATCGTTAAATCTGTTTGATTTGATTTGGTTATTGTAGTACCATATAGACTTTTTTATTCTATATGCAGCAGTGAAATATAGTTAATAAAAAACCAAGAGACAATTTCGTTGAATTTTGCTTCTCCTCCATGTGACTGTCACAGCATTTTTACACCCTTTCTTTTTATAGCACCTCTCTCTCTCTTTCTCAGGGCGCTGAGGAAACTGCAGATTAAAGATCCGAAGCAGACCGAGTTGGAGCAGCTGGAACAGGGCTTCACTCTCTACATCAACGGCGCTAATGCTGACGTTGCCAAGGGCAGTCGACCCAGCAGGAGACCCGCTCAGAGATACCTAACCAGCCCCCCACCAGCACACAGGAACACACACACCGCGGGTACACACACTCTCCCCCAGACTTGTAGTGTGTTACAACTGACACGGCTTGAGTACCAAACTAATTATATCCGTATTTTTAAAGTTTTGATGGTTAAAACGGAATGAGCCACACACTTCGGAGTTTTATTACACTTCTGTTGTGTCCGTTTTGCGTTTGTGTAGATGTTTCCAGAAGGAGTGGAGTAGAACATCCCGCACCGAGGAGTAACACAGCACCTGAGAGAGTACAGCGCAGAGAATGGGTCCAGGTACGTACACAGACAGTCAAGACACGTTTGGTGTCTGAAGTGGTTGGTTAGTGTAGTGGGTAACACCTCTGCCTTCTGCGCTGTAGACTGGGGTTCAATCCCCACCTGGGTAAACACCCTACACTATACCAATAAGAGTCCTTGGGCAAGACTGTGTGGTTGGTTGGTTTAGTGGGTAACACCTCTGCCTTCTGCGCTGTAGACTGGGGTTCAATCCCCACCTGGGTAACCACCCTACACTATACCAATAAGAGTCCTTGGGCAAGACTGTGTGGTTGGTTGGTTTAGTGGGTAACACCTCTACCTTCTGCGCTGTAGACTGGGGTTCAATCCCCACCTGGGTAAACACCCTACACTACACCAATAAGAGTCCTTGGGCAAGACTCCTAACACCACCTTAGCCTCCCTGTGTAAAATGATCAAATTTTAAGTCGCTCTGGATAAGAGAGTCAGCCAAGTGCCGTAAATGTATGAAGTGTGCCTTTTTACGTTTGTTTTGGAGCTGTGAGTCTAGCTAACAAGGATTTACAGCACCGATTAGCTGGTGCTAACTGTACGCCTGTTTGATCACACAACTGGGTCACACCTTTGCCTCAAAAAGTTCAGTAATCTTTATGATATTTAGTTGTTGTTCCTGACACTGGATGATATACTGTTGTCTGTAAACCTGGACTAAAGTGTGTCGCACAGCTAAAAACAGTAGCAGTTCAGTCCATGAATTAGTGTTTCAATCTGCTACATTCCACAGCGTGCCTTACAGAGATCTAGGAAATGTTGTCAAGCTACATTTATCAGGAATAACATCCTGACCACCTCCTCGTTTCTGCGCGCTACAGTTACAGACTGTCGTCCATCTGCTGTGTCTGATCCACTCAGACCAGCGCAACACACACTAACACCCCACCACCACGTCAGTGTTACTGCAGTGCTGAGAATGACCCACCACCCAAATAGTACCTGCTCTGTGAGGGTCCATGGGGGTCCTGACCACTGAAGAACAGGGTAACAGAGTATCAGAGAAACAGATGGACTACAGTCTGTAACTGTAGAACTACAGAGTGCAGCTATACGGTCAGTGGAGCTGATAAAGTGGACAGTGAGGGTAGAAACGAGGAGGTGGTCAGGATGTTATTCCTGATGGGTGTGTTACTAAATAAAGTTGTTTAAATATCAGATCTTTTTGGTCGGCTTTGCGCCAAAAGACATGCAAAAAAACATGCAGTCGCAATTTTCATCTTCTTCAAAGGAGCCGAATTTAAAGAAGGTCTAAGCTTGCGATGCGGCAGATGGTTTGACCTGACTCATTCCCCCCTGACTCATTCCCCTCCATCCCAAGCTCCATGTGATGGGACTATAGATCTCGTTGAAGTTTTGAACAAGAAAGAGTCAGATCAATATGTAATTGAAACTATGGATTATTAAAATCGAATTTGTTAGCATAAAAATTCTACTTATGTCCATTTGGCAGGAGTCTGATAGTTTGACACATTGTCTCCATTAGTGAGTGCAAACATCCTGGCACTGTCAGACAAAGGTGTGATTTAGGCTTGCAGTGACCGCCGTGCTAATAGGTGGGACTAAGCTTCCATTACTTGGTGGGACCTAGTGGCCTAAATTCTCTTTACCATCTTATCTGCAGAAGTCGGTACATATCCGCACAGAGACAGGAGACCGCGTCAAAGTGTGCCCAGAATATAGGTACTCGGACGACTTTGAGGCGTACGAGAGCATAAACATGGAGGTACAGTGTGGAACAGAAAGAATGACCAAGTTTTAAGAATTGTTCATCTTAAAAATACTCGCCCATCCAGAGTTCGTTTTCCTCTCTTCCCCTCTGTCTCAGGCTGTCCGAGGGGACTGTAAAGTGTCCAGAGCTTTGGGGTCTCACTCAGACTCTGAACCTGCAGACAGGGTTCTGCTCAACCTCGATCAGGTGAAGGTAAGTGACACCACCACTGGCTGAAACTCCACTACAACCGCAGACCCTGACTCCACTACAACCGCAGATCCCGACTCCATTACACCCCAGCTCCATTACAACCGCAGACCCCGACTCCACTACAACCGCAGACCCCGACTCCACTACAACCGCAGACCCCGACTCCGTTACAACCGCAGACCCCGACTCCACTACAACCGCAGACCCCGACTCCATTACAACCGCAGACCCCGACTCCATTACAACCGCAGACCCCGACTCCACTACAACCGCAGACCCCGACTCCACTACAACCGCAGACCCCGACTCCACTACAACCGCAGACCCCGACTCCGTTACAACCGCAGACCCCGACTCCGTTACAACCGCAGACCCCAACTCCACTACCACCGCAGACCCCGACTCTGTTACAACCGCAGACCCCAACCCCAAAAACATCTTTACCACCACTGTCACCACAGACCCAACCACCATCACTGCCACCATAATTGAACCAATCACAATCACCTCTACACTGTGTGCACAATTATTAGGCAAGTCTTATTTTTGAGGATTATTTTTATTAATGACCAGCTGCAGCGCTCTCGGTTAACCCAAAATCTTAATAAACCTCAAACATGAATGTTTAAGAAAGTAAAAGTGAGGTTTTGGCTTTCTTAGGAGAATCTATATCTATATGTGCACATTTACTGGGCAACTATAATGGTGCAGAATTATTACGCAGCTAAATGAAAAACATTTTCCCATCTCACTTTATTTTCATCTGTTCAAGTGAGAATAATAAACAACTCAAAGCTTTTCAATGAACATTTCTGAGAAATAAAAAAAAAAATTGTGACCAGTACAGCCGCCCTTCTCTTCAATAATAACAGTGATAAGCCGTCCATTCATGGAGTCGGTCAGTTTCTTGGTCAGCCTCCCAGACCCTGTTCAGAGAGGTGTCCTGTTTCACTTCACTGTAAATCTCCCGTTTAAGAACTGCCCACAGGTTCTCAGCTGGGTTCAGGTCAGGTGAGGAAGGGGGGCCACGTCTTCATCTTTAACGCCTTTACTGGTGAGCCATGCAGAGGAGTACCTGGATGCATGTGATGGAGCATCGTCCTGCATAAAAATCATCTTTTTGAAAGATGCAGATTCCAGGCTTGGGAGTTGATTTTGAGCCCATCTTCAACCCGAAAAGGTCCAACCAGCTCATCTTTAATAATACCAGCCCATACCAGGACCCCACCTCCACCTTGTTGGCGTCTGACTCGAAGTGGAGCTCTGTTACTGATCCAGCCTCGGGCCCATCCATCTCGTCCGTCAAGAGTCACTCTCATTTCATCAGTCCATAAAACCCAAAAATCTCTCTTCAGATTCTTCTTGGACCAGTCTAGACACTTCAGCTTATGTGTCTTGTTCAGTGGTGGTGGGTTTCAGCCTTCCTTACCTCGGCCACGTCTCTGAGCGCTGAACATCTCGTACTTCTTGATACTCCAGCTAGGCTGCATTTCTAGAATATGACAGAACTGGAAGATAATGGGTTCCTGGTAGCTTCACGCTCGATTCTTCTCAAATCCTTGACAGTTAATTTATGTCTTTTTTTTCTCAGCATGTTTCTTGCGACCCTGTTGACTATTTCCAACAAAACGTTTGATGGTTCTGTGATCACGCCCCAATATCTTAGCAATTTCAAGAGTTCTGCATCCCTCTGAGAGACTTTTTCATTTTTAACTTTTCAGAGTCAGTTCAATCTCTTTTTTTGGCCCATTTTGCCTGAAGAAAAAAGCTGCCTAATAATTATGCACACCTTGATATCGGGTGTTGACCTCCTTGGGCCACACCCTCCCTCATTACACAGATACACATCACCTGCTATGCTTAAATCCATTAAACATTCAAGTTTATCCAGCTTGGAGTTAGAAAATATGTCTAAAATTTATAATATGGTCAAAATACATCACACTCGGCTAAACAGTGGCATCAATACCACTATAGCCCTAAATACAATCACCACTGCTAATACAAACATCTTTGCCACCATAAACAAGAACACCATAACACCATAATCAAATCACCATAACTGACACCATTGCCACCAGAGACCCAAAAGACATCACCAACACCACCTCAGCCCTAAAAGATATCACCAACACCACAACAGACCCAAGTGCTCTCACCAACACCACAACAGACCCAAATGCTCTCACCAACACCACAACAGACCCAAGTGCTCTCACCAACACCACAACAGACCCAAATGCTCTCACCAACACCACAACAGACCCAAGTGCTCTCACCAACACCACAACAGACCCAAATGCTCTTACCAACACCACTACAGACCCAAATGCTCTTACCAACACCACTACAGCCCCAAGTGCTCTCACCAACACCACTACAGACCCAAATGCTCTCACCAACACCACTACAGCCCCAAGTGCTCTCACCAACACCACTACAGACCCAAATGCTCTCACCAACACCACTACAGCCCCAAGTGCTCTCACCAACACCACTACAGACCCAAATGCTCTCACCAACACCACTACAGACCCAAGTGCTCTCACCAACACCACTACAGACCCAAATGCTCTCACCAACACCACTACAGCCCCAAGTGCTCTCACCAACACCACTACAGACCCAAATGCTCTCACCAACACCACTACAGCCCCAAGTGCTCTCACCAACACCACTACAGACCCAAATGCTCTCACCAACACCACTACAGCCCCAAGTGCTCTCACCAACACCACTACAGACCCAAATGCTCTCACCAACACCACTACAGCCCCAAGTGCTCTCACCAACACCACTACAGACCCAAATGCTCTCACCAACACCACTACAGACCCAAATGCTCTCACCAACACCACAACAGACCGAAATGCTCTCACCAACACCACAACAGACCCAAATGCTCTCACCAACACCACAACAGACCCAAGTGCTCTCACCAACACCACAACAGACCCAAATGCTCTTACCAACACCACTACAGACCCAAATGCTCTTACCAACACCACTACAGCCCCAAGTGCTCTCACCAACACCACTACAGACCCAAATGCTCTCACCAACACCACTACAGCCCCAAGTGCTCTCACCAACACCACTACAGACCCAAATGCTCTCACCAACACCACTACAGCCCCAAGTGCTCTCACCAACACCACTACAGACCCAAATGCTCTCACCAACACCACTACAGCCCCAAGTGCTCTCACCAACACCACTACAGACCCAAATGCTCTCACCAACACCACTACAGCCCCAAGTGCTCTCACCAACACCACTACAGACCCAAATGCTCTCACCAACACCACTACAGCCCCAAGTGCTCTCACCAACACCACTACAGACCCAAATGCTCTCACCAACACCACTACAGCCCCAAGTGCTCTCACCAACACCACTACAGACCCAAATGCTCTCACCAACACCACTACAGACCCAAATGCTCTCACCAACACCACAACAGACCCAAATGCTCTCACCAACACCACAACAGACCCAAATACCCTCACTAACACCACTATAGCCCCAAATACCATCACTAACACCATTACAGACCCAAATACCATCGCTAACACCACTACAGCCCCAAATACCATCACTAACACCATTACAGACCCAAATACCATCGCCAACACCACTACAGCCCCAAATACCATCGCTAACACCACTACAGCCCCCAATACAATCACTAACACCATTACAGACCCAAATACCATCACCAACACCACTACAGCCCCAAATACCATCGCTAACACCACCAGAGGCCCTAGCGCTGTCACCATCACCACTACAAACCCAAACGCTGTCACCACCACTCATTGAGCATCACAGACATGTAGTGTCAGTGTGTTTCTCAGTAGTGGCCGTGCATGTGCGCTTGTGATAGGTGCTGCGGCGCAGCCTGGAGGCGAGTGTGCGGCGGAGCAGCCATGACTCTGCGGGGGAGGAGTCAGAGGAGGAGTGGGTGGAGGAGCAGCTGGAGAGAGAGGAGAGTAACGAGAGTCTGACTGATATGACCCTACCCTCTTCCCCCAAACCCACACAGCCAATCAGCAGCCATCCCAGCCCCAGTGACCTCATCGTGCTGGACTTTGGCTCCTCCCATAAAGGTTGGACTTCACTTAATTAGTTACTTAAAATCTACAGGTCTGTGAGGGAAATACTGCCTGAGCCAGCTGTTCTTACAGGACAAGTCTGTACTCTGACGCCAAGAGTAGTTCGTCGCGTGTTCAGGGCCGGAAGTTTGTCTCTTTGGTTGAGGCTGTTGTCGCTGACAAGTGATGGAAGCTTAAACTCCACTAGTTAGCATGGTGCTAATTGGATTCCTAAATCACACACTCGCCTCAAACCATGTGGAGCGGCTCACTAATTGCAGAAAGACTGAAACATTTGGTTTCTGATAGTGTACGATATACTGATATACACCGGTCAGGCACGACATTCTGACCACCCCCTCGTTTCTACCCTCACTGTCCACTTTATCAGCTCCACTTACTGTATAGCTGCACTCTGTAGTTCTACAGTTACAGACTGTAGTCCATCTGTTTCTCTGATACTCTGTTACCCTGTTCTTCAGTGGTCAGGACCCCCATGGACCCTCACAGAGCAGGTACTGTTTGGGTGGTGCAGTAACACTGACGTGGTGGTAGCGTGTGAGCGTGTGTTGCGCTGGTACGAGTGGATCAGACTCAGCAGTGCTGCAGGAGTTTGTAAACGAGGTGAATGTGATTTTTGGCAGGGTAGTCAGTCTCCAAACATTTGTTTTCTCTAGGGCGTAAGATTGAGCGCTCCCTCTCGGCTAAGCGGAAGGACAACCTGGAATCATATGTTCCCACCAAGCCTGTTCTCGTGAAGAAAACAACAGACAGAGCCAACAGAACCAGACAGGACACATCACGTGAGTACACACAGTCTTAAACCAGCACAGATACGCTATATGCTATGGATGTGGACACCTGACCATAACCTCTATATGAGCTTGTTGGATGTCCCATTCTGGAACCATGGACATTAATATGGAGGGTATCTGGTGTGAAGTTGTGTGCATTCAGTCTAAAGAGCATCTGTGAGGTCAGACACTGATGTTGGACGAGAGGGCCTGGCTTTCAATCAGCATTCCAGTTCATCCCAAAGGTGTTCAGTGGGGTTGAGATCAGGGTACTGTGAGGGCCACTGGAGATCCTCCACACCATACCAGTCACTCCATGTCTTTATGGAGCTCATTTGTGCTCCAGGACTCAGTCATCCTGGAACAGCAAAGGCTCTTCCTCAAACTGCTGACCCAAATCTGGAAGCAGATAACTGTGTAAAGTGACTTTGTGCATCAGCATCACCCTTCACTTGGAACTGAGAGCCCAAAACCTGAAAAACAGCCCAGCCCATCATCCCTCCTCCTCCAAACTCTACTGCTGGCTCTGCGTTCCGGTAGGTTTCGTTCTCCTGCCATCCACCAAACCCAGATTCATCATCAGACTGACAGATAGAGAAGCTGATTTATCTCTCCAGAGAACACGGTTCCACTGCTCCAGAGTCCAGTGGCGGCGCTTTACACCCCTCCGGCTGACACTTGGCATTGCACATAGTGATCTTAGGCTTGTG
>NC_051213.1:2836007-2886007 GCF_015220715.1 Pygocentrus nattereri
CTCCGCATTTAACCCATCCGTGAAGTGAAACACCACATACACACTAGTGAACACACACACACTAGGGGGCAGTGAGCACACTTGCCCGGAGCGGTGGGCAGCCCTATCCACGGCGCCCGGGGAGCAGTTGGGGGTTAGGTGTCTTGCTCAAAGACACCTCAGTCATGGACTGTCGGCCCTGGGGATCGAACCGGCAACCTTCCGGTCACAGGGCCAGATCCCTAACCTCCAGCCCACGACTGCCCAATTAATAATACTTAATTAGTATAAAATTATGTTTTTCTTATTATCAGCACTAACTGTGATTTGTAAGTGTTCTAAATGTTAGAAGAAAGCAAACCTAAAGAGAAAATGTTACTGTTGAACTTCCAGATCGAACTGATTGTTTTAAGTTCTCATAAATGTCTGTTTGTGTTTACAGACCACTAAAGAACGCAATATGTGGGCGTGTACGTTTCATGCTCCTGTCCAGCTGTACTTCGTGGTCAGAAATGCAGAGCGCTCTCCGGATTTCAGCATTTCCCGCATTAAAATCTGGAATTATAATCGCAGTTTGAACGTGAGTATGAATGATTTTTATTAAAACTTTTATCTGAAGAGCTTCATTCTGAAATGCTGAATATAAGTATGGAACAATTTGGGCTTCAATTAATTTATTAAGGCAGTAACAGCTGATGTATGAATCCCTGCAGAACATAAACTAATTTACTGTAGATCATTCAAGATTGAAGAGTTTGTGATGTGATCAGCAGAGCAGGCGGTTACACTGTACCATGAAATTCTTACTGTGCTGTTCCTCCATTCACCAAATATAATCTTAAGAGCTTAAAAAAAGAAAATATAAGAATAACTCTAAAAACAGTAGTAAAAACTAACAATGTACAGTATGTGCAAAGTTGAAATATAGTTACACGGGCGCATGTGCAGATATGTAGAGCAGCTATTCATCAAGCAACAGATGTAAACAGTAAACAATGTTGTTCTGTGCAGTAATAGATGTAATAGTGTTGTTCTATCAGCAGCAGTGCAGTGCAGGTAAGGTGCAGCTGTTGAGTTTAAGGTTAAACCAGTTCAGACTGGGAGGGGAAGAGGCAGTGAGTGAGGTGTTCACCAGCCTGATGGCCTGTGAATAGAAACTGTTGGTCAGTCTTGCAGTCCTGGACTTCACACTCCTGTAGCATCTGCCTGAAGGTAGGAGTGTGAAGAGTGTGTGCTGGGGGTGTGTACTGTCCGTCATGATGTTGTGGGCCCTCCTGATGACCCTGGCGTGATAAATGTCCTGTAGTGAGGGGACGGCTGCTCCTGAGATGGACTGATATCATTAAAGTTATTGAATCATTAGCTGAATCCTGCAGAACGTTAGCCAAATTCCTCTAGAACATTAGCAGAATTCCTCTAGAACATTAGCAGAATTCCTCTAGAACATTAGCAGAATTCCTCTAGAACATTAGCTAAATTCCTGCAGAACATTGGCTGAATTTTTCAATTTATTCTTTTTTGAATGCAAGCTAAATTCTTGTACAACATCAGCTAAATTATGGTAAAATGTAAGTAAAATGATTGTAGAACTTAACTTTTGCAGAATGTAAGCCAGGGAGGTGAGTTCCTGCAAAACGTTAGCCAAATACCTGTAGAACATTAGCTGATTTCCTCTAGAACATTAGCTGAGTTCCTGCAGCACGCTAGCCGATTTGCTGCAGCACGCTAGCCGAGTTCCTGCAGCACGCTAGCCGAGTTCCTGCAGCACGCTAGCCGAGTTCCTGCAGCACGCTAGCAGAGTTCCTGCAGCACGCTAACCGAGTTCCTGCAGCACGCTAGCCGAGTTCCTGCAGCACGCTAACCGAGTTCCTGCAGCACGCTAGCCGAGTTCCTGCAGCACGCAAGCCGATTTGCTGCAGCACGCTAGCCGATTTGCTGCAGCACGCTAGCCGATTTGCTGCAGCACGCTAGCCGAGTTCCTACAGCACGCTAGCCGATTTGCTGCAGCACGCTAGCCGATTTCCTGCAGCACGCTAGCCGAGTTCCTGCAGCACGCTAGCCGAGTTCCTGCAGCACGCTAGCCGATTTGCTGCAGCACGCTAGCCGATTTGCTGCAGCACGCTAGCCGATTTGCTGCAGCACGCTAGCCGAGTTCCTGCAGCACGCTAGCCGATTTGCTGCAGCACGCTAGCCGATTTGCTGCAGCACGCTAGCCGAGTTCCTGCAGCACGCTAGCCGATTTGCTGCAGCACGCTAGCCGAGTTCCTGCAGCACGCTAGCCGATTTGCTGCAGCACGCTAGCCGAGTTCCTGCAGCACGCTAGCCGAGTTGCTGCAGCACGCTAGCCGATTTGCTGCAGCACGCTAGCCGATTTGCTGCAGCACGCTAGCCGAGTTCCTGCAGCACGCTAGCCGAGTTCCTGCAGCACGCTAGCCGATTTGCTGCAGCACGCTAACCGAGTTCCTGCAGCACGCTAGACGAGTTCCTGCAGCACGCTAGCCGAGTTCCTGCAGCACGCTAGCCGAGTTCCTGCAGCACGCTAGCCGAGTTCCTGCAGCACGCTAGCAGAGTTCCTGCAGCACGCATCCGATTTGCTGCAGCACGCTAGCCGATTTGCTGCAGCACGCTAGCCGAGTTCCTGCAGCACGCTAGCCGAGTTCCTGCAGCACGCAAGCCGATTTGCTGCAGCACGCTAGCCGAGTTCCTGCAGCACGCTAGCCGAGTTCCTGCAGCACGCTAGCCGAGTTCCTGCAGCACGCTAGCTGAATTTCTGTAGAAGATCTGTTAGAACTGTCATAGGAAGCGAGCCCGGCTGAAGTGAGCCCGGCTGATCTGAGCCCGGCTGAAGTGAGCCCGGCTGATCTGAGCCCGGCTGAAGCGAGCCCGGCTGATCTGAGCCCGGCTGAAACGAGCCCGGCTGATCTGAGCCCGGCTGAAACGAGCCCGGCTGATCTGAGCCCGGCTGAAGCGAGCCCGGCTGATCTGAGCCCGGCTGAAGCGAGCCCGGCTGATCTGAGCCCGGCTGAAGCGAGCCCGGCTGATCTGAGCCCGGCTGAAACGAGCCCGGCTGATCTGAGCCCGGCTGAAGCGAGCCCGGCTGATCTGAGCCCAGCTGAAGCGAGCCCGGCTGATCTGAGCCCGGCTGAAGCGAGCCCGGCTGATCTGAGCCCGGCTGAAGCGAGCCCGGCTGATCTGAGCCCGGCTGAAGCGAGCCCGGCTGATCTGAGCCCGGCTGAAGCGAGCCCGGCTGATCTGAGCCCGGCTGAAGCGAGATTATGAAGTGTGTGTAGAGTAGGTCAGCGCTGTGTGTGTGTGTGCGCGTGTGTGTGTGTAGAGTAGGTCAGCGCCGTGTGTGTGTGTGTGTGTGTGTGTGTGTAGAGTAGGTCAACGCTCTGTGTGTGTGTGTGTGTGTGTGTGTGTGTGTGTGTGTGTGTGTGAGAGACAGTAGGAGATTAGCTGTAGGGATTATAGATGAGTTTAGCTTCAGGCTCTGAGTTTAGCTCACAGATACTCTCAGAATCACACAGCACTCCCAAACCACACCGGCTCCTCTCACTCTCAGGACGCACTCAGGTCGGACACACCGTGAGTGTGTGTGTGTGAGAGTGTGTGTGTGTGTGTGTGTGTGTGAGAGTGTGTGTCAGCGTGTGAGTGTGTGTCAGCGTGTGAGTGTGTGTCAGCGTGTGAGTGTTTGTGTGTGTGTGTGTGTGTGTGTGAGAGTGTGTGTGTGTGTGAGAGTGTGTGTGTGTGTGTGTGTTGTAGTCTGTAGCTCTGTTTTTCACTGTAATGTTAGCATAGCTCTCTAACAGTGTGTAGCTGTTGCCATAGAAACAGCTAAAGGAAGCTTCTAGCAGTTGTGCTTAGGTAGCAGATGCGTGCTAACGTAGCTAACTTTAGCTTCTAGCCGTTAAATCCCGGCGTTCCTGAGGTAAAAATTACTCCGAACTGTAAAACTTGGAGAGTGTTTGCTCTTGCTGGAGTAGTGGGGCAGCTGGGGGTGTTTTTATGTGCTGGGCTGTTTATTTCGGTGGTGTTTAATCTAGTTTTTTTGAGGTTTTGAGAATGTGAGTCTGGCAGGTTCACATCGCTAAATCTGTTGTTGATTTCCCGAGTGTGAAATACTGAACACATCCTCTAAAGAGACGCATTAAATATGACGTTTTTCTGGGAATTCTGACACATAATTTCTGTTTGGTGAGTCTCGTAGCTTATTCACACGCAGAAAAAACAACTGCGTGGCGTTCGTGCAGCCATGAACAAACCTGTGCAAACAGCTGTAGTTTGTTGTCTTTTCTTTGGATGTTTGTGGTCATTTAGTATTTTATAAATTACATTTATCTTCCATGGTTTTCATCTCATTACAAGTAAATTAAGTGATTTAAGTATCTCAGGTTCATCGGTTCAACTTAAATAGATTAGCTGTTTTTTTTTTTTAACCAGTTTCTTTGAATAAAAAGCCGATTTTAATTTAGATGAAGAAAAAACTAAATGACTAATCCAGATTTCTTTACGCCCATTCCACCTGTTCTGTGTTTTACATGATCGTGTACGTGAATGTGCAGATAATCAGTCACAACTGTGTCTGAATTATTCCGATTAAATGTTAGCACCGATACTATGTCGTACAAATTTTAGGGTTTTGTTGTTGTTGTTTTATTTACCTGTTTGTGTGTAAACATTGTGTATTTATTTTTTATTTCTGACGATTTTACCACTATTTTATATGAATGTTATTGCTGTGAAATGAAAGCCGGGTATCTCCAAAATATCTGTTTTTTCTTTTTTAGCAATATTTATTTTTCAGTTTTTACTGCATTCTCCTTCCATCATTTCAGTATTTTTAACTTTGTTGTTTTCTGTTTCTTCTCTTATGTTTGCTTTCATCTGCATTTCTCTTTGTAAAAGAATTAGCATTTTAACATATGAAAATATGCAATATCTCTTAATCAATCAATCAATCAATCAATCAATCAATCAAACCTTTATTTAATCTCCGAGAACATTGAGGCCGACCCTCATTTACAGAGTTGTAGAACTGATACAGAACAAGGAGCAGTAAGAACATATCAAATAATAAAAGTTAATTTAATAAATAAAAACTCAAATCAGGTAAGTATAAAAAAATGGGCCATTTAATAATAAAAATACTTAAAATAAATAAAGGAATAAAATAAAAGGAGAATAAGATTAAAATGTGAACTAAAAATGTATTAAAATAACAAATAATGATAAAATAATTAAAACAAGAATATGAATAATACTAAATAAAGCTAATAATAAGAATAATAATTTATTATTGCATAATGTCAAATGTGTTATTTGAAAGTATCCTGGGTTTTATGTTATATGACGTTCGTTATCATAGATATTTTAACCTAACAGCTCATCGTGTGTGTTGTTGGTGCAGGAGCTGGACATCGGAGCGCGGGAGGTGCGCCTGTATGTGAACAGCACGTTGGTGTTTGAAGGCCAGCTTCAAAAAGGCGTCGGCAACCAGGTGTTCGACTACAGCACCACAGTCGACCTGCAGGAACTACATCTCCCAGAATGCACCTCTCCCAGCCCCGTCTCCTCAGGACACAGCCTGCGGGGCTGTAGTCCGCATCGCTATGACGGCAGGGCCCCGGAAATATGCCCCAGCCAATCGGATCAGCCCAGCCCTGCCTACCCAAAGGAGCCCGCCGAGAGGAGTAGCGCCGGCCAGTCGGCGCTCGGCCCCGCCTATGTAAAGGAAGCGAGCCAGGTCAGTCTCGACCAATCAGAGCGTGGCGTCGCTCCTGCCGTCGCCTCTGACAACTGTGCGATGCAGAGGGACTCGTTAGAGCGAGATTCGCCCCCGCTGGACCTCACCCTGGGGCTAAAGCAGCAGCAGAGAGAGGCAGTTGCCACGGTGACCACTCAGCCCGCCTCCTGCCGGACTCCAGAGTGGTTGCGGTCGCCGCGGGAACACGAGCGCCCCCTGTGGCTAACGGCACAGAATGCAGCCGAGGAAACGAAACCAAAACCCAAACACTCCGTGCTGCCCGACATCCCCTGCAACCCAGCCAGGGTGTGTGGCGCATCCTCCGGGAAAGGTGGGCAGGAATACAGCCTCACCATCAGTCATGAAACACGGCATTCACCCATAAATACTGTGCCTGTCAGGCTGATATACACAGACCGGCTACTTCATTAAAACCACCACCTTGTATCTTCACTCACTGTCCGCTCTATTAGACACTCCTACCTTGTCGGTCCACCTTGTAGATGTAGAGTCAGAAACAGGGGGGGGGGGCAAGTTATGCAAGGCTTTGAAAGTGAGTAGTAAAAGTTTAAGCGTTATACGGGACGGGACTGGCAGCCGGTGTAGCTGAGAGAGACCGGGGGTGATGGAGCTGAGTGCTGAGTGTGGGTGAGAACTCCGGCTGCAGAGCTCTGATGATACTGTAGGTTTAGTACAGACTTTACAGGGAGACCAACAAAGAGGGAGTTACAGTGGTCAGTACGGGTCATGAATAGACTTTATACTCTAGTCAGACCTCGACTTGAAGCAATTTGGGTGATGCTTTATTTTTAAAAAGTGAGGGAAATTCACCTGACATGACATGAGCCTGTTAAAGATTCAGAAACATGTCGCTGTCGTCTGGAAAAAAACCTCATATCTCCATTTTTTTCGTTTTTCTGTTTTTAACATAAAAACCTACTGTCCTTTACATTGTGCGCAAATTTAATGATGAATGGACCAAAAGAAACGGCCCAAAATGTCTTAGAAAAAATTCTGGTTCCATTTACTTATGTTGTCTTCTGCTGGAGCAGGAGTGGAGACTGGTCGAGGAAGTTTAGTGAGTAGTTTGCGTTGTGCAGAACGTCTGACTGACGATCCGATATGTTTTCACGCTGCACGACTTTTATTATGTTTAAGTTGGAACCAGGAAAACTGTAGATCCCCTACTAAGGCTATGAAAATGATGTGCAGTGTTGTTTATTCAGTATTTGATCCATGCAGATGTTCACTGCTCAAGAAGTAATGCTAACGCCATATTGCCCCCCCCCCCCCCCCCCCCCCCCGCCTCCCTCCCAGCCTCCGGCCACAAGAGGGTGCTAAACGGCTTGCAGAGAGAAGCTTCATCAGAGTTCAGTGCCGATTCACTGGAGCTGGACCCTGAGCTCAACCTGGACGGAGAATTGGAAAGCAGACCGTCGGACCTGGACACGAACGTCCTGGCGAAACGGGATTTGGACCTGCTGGATGAGCTAAATCAGAAACCGCACCGGCCGGTCAGCGGCAGGAGAGGATCCGCACGCTCGAAAACCAAGTCAAACCTGAACCACAGCCACGAGAGAACCTCTGACATCATTGCCTCAGGTACACGTCTGACCTGGAACTGACAGCATATTGATGATTTGATCACGGATTGACAGGAGCCATCAGCAGAGGTTCATGTAGTTGGAATGCAGTCAGGTTTGGGACAAATTGGAACACAATGAGGTTTGAGCTGAATTTCATTGGAATACAGTCCCGTTTGGGACAAATTGGATTGCAGTCGGGTTTGGGCAGAATTTTGTTGGAATACAGTCCCGTTTGGGACAAATTGGATTGCAGTCGGGTTTGGGCAGAATTTTGTTGGAATACAAAGAGATTTGGGGCGAATTTTATTGGAATACAATGAGATTTGGGTGGAATGTTATTGGAATACAGTCAGGAATGTAACAGAATTTTGAGTTCAGTTGGTTTTGGGGCAGGTTTTTGCTGGAATACACTCCAGTAGATTCCTGTTGTTATGGGGCCGCAGTCAGCTTTAAAGCAGTACCGTTTGACTGTGGTTGTGTTGGGATAGAAATTTGTTGGCCTACAACTTGGTCAGGCTGTAGTCAGGCTCGGGATCTCTGTGCTGTGGTTAGGTTCGGATGCATCAGAGGAATGCCAGGCCTGATTGGGGCTCTCGGCTGGTGTTTGAGAGGAGCGTTTGAGCGTTGTAACCTGATTACCCAGCCTGCAGTCTGCTTAGTCACCCCCAGTCATGCAGCGCATTAATCCCCACTCATCCCCCACACTGAGGAGCGCCGTCCTCAAGGAAGGCCCTGCCTGCTTCTGTCAGCGTTGAGCTAAGCTTCCGCCCTTTAGCTTGGCTCAGCAGTCTGCAGACTGAAGACTCTCCGGACTTTGAGCTCTGAGATGGGATATTTGCTGATGTTGACCATAAGCAGGTGTAGCTCAGTGAAGCTGAAGCGGGAGTAGCGTTGTCTGGAACATGCTGAAGCTGTTGATTGCGTTGTGTTGTCACCTGTGGTGTAATTTACCCAATCTGGACTGACCTGATGTAGGCTAATCCGGATTAGCCTCACAGAAGAAATGCAACCAGCACTGCAGAATGAATACTGGCTGGGTGAGGGAGGGAGTGATGGGGATGCAGAGGGAGATACGAGCATCTGCTGTAGGAGTGGGAGCTGCCAGTACCGGCTGCTGCTGGTGGAAGTGTTTAATAACCTAATTTGAAAATAGAAACAGCCCATCTGCTGATCTGCCCTCCCTGGCCTCTTTATTACACACCCCTTTACCCTGCTGGTGCACATTTAGAGGCTGGAGATCATCTGTTGATGCATAGGCCGTTTTCTGACCACAGAGCTGCTCTAGCCTGGACGTTTTTGGGGGGTGGTCTGCTCTCAACCTAGCAGTGACTCTGCCACCTGTAAAAATCCTTGCCTAGGTAGTTTTAGTAGTCTTCAGTGCTGATATTGGCAATGTAAGCTCATTAAAAACACCGTCTTCAGCAGTTTTGTTGGAAAGCGCCTGAAAAGTCCTCACAGGAGATCACTGCCAGATGAGGACGTGGCTGGTGTAAAAACACGGCTTTACTGTGAACGAAAGACTTCTGCTGCCTTTATGTGCCAGTGGATGGTCTAGCGAGAAACATTGTAATCACAAAAGTAGAAAAGCCAAAAATATAGGTGCATTTCTGCAATATAGTCAGTAAAACAGCCATAAATTCCAATATTTCTTTCCATAATAAGGTCTAATATCCTACAATATATTTTTCTAATGTAGCAAAAGAAGTGCTGGTTATACTTTTCCTTAATATGGAATTCCAGTTTAACATACGGCCAAATATTCGATTATATGTTTCTGCAATATGACCAGTAATATGGTCAAATATCCTGATGTATTTTTCTGTGATGTGACCAATAATACGGCCAAAATATGTTTATATATTTATATGTAATTACGTATATATAACGTCATCACAAAAGTATGAAAGTACGAACATTTTGATTTGGTTTTCCGTTAATATAACATCTAATAATAAAACATCCCATCAGATTTTTCTGTGATATGGCAAAAAAGAAAAAATATGATTTTCTGTGATGAGACCAGTTAAACAGACGAAATTCTAATGTATTTCATATTTTTACAATCCGACATTCGATTATATCAGTTAATGATAAAAGGTCTGTCAGACGAGGACGACGACGTTGTGCTTTAAGACCAGGAGCTCATGTTTATGATCCTCATTCTCACTTTTCTCAATCAGTTTCTCTAGATGACTTTGGTCCGGTTTCCGGCGGTAGCCGAAGGCTGCGCTCTGATTGGCGGAGCGAGCAGGACGACACGTTAATGGAATCGTGGGATTCGCTGACGAAGTTCAATCAGAGCCAGAAGGGCCGCATTTCCAACATGTCCCTGGAGGGGGACATCTTCGACGAGTTCCTGCAGCGCCAGGCCCGCCGCCCTGCGGCCGTGGCCTCTGACCCCGCGACCGCCGACCCCGTGACCTCCGATACCGAGGATGACCCACGAGACCTGCTGGACGAGGACTTTGAGATTCCGGTGCTTCCTCAAGGGCGCCACCTGCTGGTCAGCATCCTGTCCACGTGGGGCGACCGCCACTACGTTGGCTTGAATGGAATAGAGATCTACACCTCCAGCGGAGAGCCGGTCACTCCGGTCAGCGTCACAGCCGACCCTCCGGACATCAACGTCCTTCCGGCCTATGGCAGGGACCCCCGGGTGGTCTCCAACCTGACGGACGGCGTGAACCGCACTCAGGACGACATGCACCTGTGGCTGGCTCCGTTCACTCCAGGCCGCAGACACCTGATCTCCCTGGACCTGGGCTCCACGCTCCGCCTGGCCATGATCCGCATCTGGAACTACAACAAGTCCCGCATTCACTCCTTCAGGGGCGTCAGGGAGGTGGAGATGACGCTGGACGGACGCTGCATCTTCAGAGGAGAAATCGCCAAAGCCTCCGGGACACTCACAGGTGGTGGGTGACAGGATGCAGCAGCACAAAGCAGGATGGGTCACGATAGATCTTATTATATATTTATATTTTTCAGCATCCGCCAATAACATGATCAGAATGTGTTTTAACATACCGTAGTCAAAAATTATGATTGTATTTTTCTGTTATGTGGCCAATAAAATGTCTAAAAAATATCAAATACATTTTTCAGTATTTGACAAAATCTCTATATATTTTTCCATAATATAGCCAGAATTATATTTTTCTGTAATATGGTCGAATATGAATTTATTGCTGTAATATAGCCAATAAAACAGTCTAAAACCCAAATATATCTTTCTATAATAAGACTGAATATCCTGAAATAGTTTTGTAATGTAGTAAGAAATGCAGGTTCTGCTTTTCCTGATTATGGCTAAAAATTCCATTCCTTTTATATTATGTAGCCAAAAATGATCATTTTCTGCAACATGACCAATAATATGGCCAAAAATCCTAATATATATTTTCTGCATCTCCCCCTCAGGTTTGGATCAGTTTGGTGACACGATTCTCTTCACCACTGATGATGAGATTCTGGAGGCGATGTCTCGCTATGATGACACCTTTGGGGGAGATGTGGAGGGGGTGGAGCCTAGCATGGAGGAGGAGGAGCTTCAGCGGCCCCGGACCGCAGACGGGGAAGGAGAGGAACGACCGTTCACACAGGCCGGAATCAGAGAGGTAGTCTCTGTGCTGTCCCTGTGCAGATTCTGGTTATTCAGTTAAAACATTATAAATAATATTATATTATTAGCTGTTTTATTCACCGTTTAAAGATGATGCTACAAGAAGTGAATGAAGTGATAAATAATATATGGTTTTGATCAATTTACGTGATCATCTTTCATCTCTCGTGGGATTTGATCCCCACTTTTGAAAGATGATTATGAATATTAACTTTATAGTTTAATATAATTCTTAATGTTCTACAGTTTACTCAGTTTAGCATTTCCTGCAGCTCTTCATTATTTTCCTCGTTCTGAAAACATTTTCTGCATTTTTATCTACAGCTTCCTACTGTTCTAACGTTCAGCTGGAACCTGTTGCTCAGGATGAGCAGATTACAGTCATTTTATGTGTATTTGCAGCCAGGTTGCTTTAATGTTATTGAGAACATTCATTCCATAATTTTGACCGCTGTTGGATCTCTGCATGTTTTCCAGTCGAGGCCGGACCCTGCAGTCGAGCCGGTTGTTGATCCGGAGCTCCAGAGTTGTGGCATCTACACAGGCAAGAGTAAGAAACCCCTCGTTCACTTTTTCGTCTGTGAACAGCAGCTGTGTGAAGGGATTTATGCATGTTTGAAGTTTTTTTGATACGCTGTTCTGTTCATTGGTCCAGTATTGGCAGGAAAACCTCCAGCAGTTCTACAGTGCACTAAAATCATTTAGTTCAAAATGCTCTTTAGGCTTGAAGCTGAGCTGTGATCATATGAGTCTGTTGAATCCTGCAGGCTGCAATATTTCAGTGAGGAAGGCTGCATTTCTAACACAGGTGCGTGTGTGTGCGTGTGCGTGTGTGTGTGCGTGTGTGTGTGTGTGTGTGTGTGTGTGTGTGTGTGTGTGTGTGTGTGTGTGTGCGTGCGTGTGTGTGTGTGTGTGTGTGTGTGTGTGTGTGTGTGCGTGTGTGTGTGCGTGTGTGTGTGCGTGTGTGTGTGTGTGTGTGTGTGCGTGTGTGTACGCAGCTCTGCGTCTGAGTCTGCTGATGACGTGGGGGGACTCCCATTACCTCGGCCTGACAGGGTTAGAGGTTGTCGGGAAGGAGGGCGAGAGCATCCCTGTTGATGTCTCCATGGTAACAGCGTCACCCCGCGACCTCAATGACCTCCCTGAGTACAACAATGACCTACGAACTCTGGACAAGTCAGTGACCTACACCTCATCTTCAAAAATGCCAATATATTAACGATTTACCTCAATCCCCATCTGCCTCAGTCACTCGCTCTCCTCTCAGAGGATCGAGGGTCAGAGGTTTCCGCTGTAACTCAAGATAGTCGCTCAACCTGCATCTGCTACATTAAAAGATACCCAGTTAAAAATACAGTTTTTATAATTCTCCTTCAGGGACGTCTTCTGTAAATCACCAGAAGTCTTTCAGAGCAAGCGTCCCCCCTAGATCAGGGGTCGGCAACCTGCGGCTCTTTTCCTGCCCTGTCGTGGCTCCACAGCTGAATCAGATCAGCAGGTAATAATAAAATAATCCTCCTCTACAGTAAAATAAAGCTCTGATGATCCTTCAACACAGTTTAACAGTAAATGGTCTTAAACGCTGGAGTTAATGTAGAACTGCTGATTCACCCTTTAACCCTGAAGATCAGCGCAGACGGCTGGTCACCATAGCAACACAGACGACAGTCTCGCCCAGCTAGTAGCTACGAAACGGCAAAGAGAGAGATTTAAGACGGACATCGATAATTTGGAGACAAACAGACCTATTAGTGTTAATAATCAGTCCAGCTGGTTTCCTGATACGTTTAATCTGCAATGAGAAACTGACAAACACTAAAATGTCGTGAAGCTGAAGTCAGTTTCTTGTTCGAGTTCCACCTTAAACGGTGCAGCAGTTACATTCTGTTGCATTCATTTAAGGTGGAACGGGAAAATTCGAACACGAAGCTGGTGAATGAGAAGCGACTACAGCCTCGCAAAAAGTCTGAACATTGAGAGACGTTTTACAAGAAACTGTTCAGATTTTGAGGAAAGGTTTCCTGCCGGAGATGCGAGAAAAGCGACTATAGCTGAGCTAAAGCTTAAAGCAGAGCAGAGTAATAATAAACTGGCTCTTAACGTTCTGGTTGCCGACCCCTGATCTAGATCATCTCATCGCCAGCTGAGGAACACGTTTTACTGTCGCAAAACATGCTTCCAGACCCATTTTCCCTGTGATCCCAGCTGTGATCACCTATTTCAGAGATGACTCCAGTTGTTTCTCTGGAAGACTCTTTAAAGTACTAACCTCTTTGTATTTTTATATATTTATAGTATTATTTGTTTCCTCCACTGAAAAGTGATATTCTTCATGATTGATGCCTCAAACGTCACAAAGGACAAAAGCCCTTCATCAGAAGACACAATACACTGGTACACAATCTCTGCACCTGCTTTTTTCAGCCCCTTATTACAGGCTTATTACATACTAAGGCTTATTATTCAGTAACAACAGGGACTTCAATGCAAACTAGTTATTTTCAGGTTATAGAAGTTTGTAACAAAACTTAAGGGATTAAATGCAACGACTGTATTTTGAAGTGTCCAAGTGTAATGCGGGGGAGTGATGAGGACGCGGACGCATATGTGGAGACGAGCGAGATTTATTCGGGGCAAATCCAGATTCAGGGTCAGAGCAGTCCGGGGTCAAAGAGCCAACGCCGAGAGATCAGGGTACAGACATAATAAACAGAAACAGAGAACTACACATCAAACAATACATCAAACAGTACAAACAAAGACCAGCCAACAACTAGGGAAAAACACAGGGCTTAAATACAGAGACAGTGAGGGGGTTAATAAGACACGGAGTGATGAACACAGGTGGATACAATCAAGGGCAGGGTCTGGAAACAAGGGGGCAGGACCAGGAAGAAAAACAAAGAAACACATGGACCAGACTAGAAAGTAAACAAAAGCACATGGAGGACTAAGAGGGGCCAATCGTGACAGCAAGATAACGTTACCTTACATAAATATTACCATATATACAGACACATGCCTGTTACTGCTGAGGAGTTTTCCCTGAGTTTCTGAGGAGGAAGTAGCATTTAGAGACGTTTGTGTTGCGCTGAGAGGCGTCATTAGTCCTTATTTTGTATGTTTTTTTACATATTAGTCAGTTCTTCACACACACAGCACAGAGGATAGTAATGAATTCATACTGTTATTTGATACCTTTATTTGGTGTGTCTCTCTCTCTCTCTCTCTGTCTCTCTCTCTCTCTCTCTCTCTGTCTCTCTCTCTGTCTCTCTCTGTCTCTCTCTCTCTCTGTCTCTCTCTCTCTCTCTCTCTCTCTCTCTCTCTCTCTCTCTCTCTCTCTCTCTCTCTCTGTCTCTCTCTCTCTCTCTGTCTCTCTCTGTCTGTCTCTCTCTCTCTCTCTCTCTCTCTCTCTCTCTCTCTCTCTCTCTGTCTCTCTCTCTGTCTCTCTCTCTGTCTCTCTCTCTCTCTCTGTCTCTCTCTGTCTCTCTCTGTCTCTCTCTCTCTCTGTCTCTCTCTCTCTGTCTCTCTCTCTCTCTCTCTCTCTGTCTCTCTCTCTCTGTCTCTCTCTCTCTCTCTCTCTCTCAGTTTGTTTGATGGACAGAACATCACTACTGATGATGAACACATGTGGCTCATCCCGTTTTCCCCCGGCTCTGACCACACCCTCACCATCGAGTTCAGCCAATCGCAGACCATCGCCGGCCTCCGCATCTGGAACTACAACAAATCACCCGAGGACTCCTACAGAGGGGTGAGGAAGAGATACAGAGGGAAGGAGCGGGGGGGGTGTGTGTGTGTGTGGGGGGTGGGGGGGGGGGGGTGTTGTTAGATGAGTATGAATATGCCTGAAATTTACTTCTTTAGTTTCTCTCAGAAGATAAAAATGGATAAAAGAATGAAGCATACACCCTTAAAAACGATGGTTCTTTAGTAAAGACAGGGTTCTGTGTTGTCATTTGCATGCTTGGAAGGTTCTTTGCATGGTGTATCGGTTCTTGAGATACAATGTGATGTGTCAAGATACAATCTTGAGAGAATGTGTTGCACCAAAAAGGGTCCTGCTGTTGTTATAGGCTTCCCTTCTAACCATAGCAGAACCCATTTTGGTGCTGTATAGCAGGGTTTCTCAAACTGTGGTCAGGACCCCCATGGACCCTCACAGAGCAGGTACTATTTGGGTGGTGGGTCATTCTCAGCGCTGCACTGACACTGACATGGCTGTGGTGTGTTAGAGTGTGTTATGCTGGTCTGAGTGGATCAGACGCAGCAGTGCTGCTGGACTGAGAATAGTCCACCAACCAAAAATATCCAGCCAGCAGCGTCCTGTGGGCAGCGTCCTGTGGGCAGCGTCCTGTGACCACTGATGAAGGACTAGAGAATGACCAACTCAAACTGTGCAGCAGCAGATGAGCTGTCGTCTCTGACTTTACATCTACAAGGTGGACCGACGAGGTAGGAGTGTCTAATAGAGTGGACAGTGAGTGGACACAGTGTTTAAAAACTCCAGCAGCACTGCTGTGTCTGATCCACTCAGACTAGCGCAACACACACTAACACAAGACCACCATGTCAGCGTCACACCACCACCCAAACAGTACCTGCTCTGTGAGGGTCCATGGGGGTCCTGACCACTGAAGAACAGGGTAACAGAGTATCAGAGAAACAGATGGACTACAGTCTGTAACTGTAGAACTACAGAGTGCAGCTATACAGTAAGTGGAGCTGATAAAGTGGACAGTGAGTGTAGAAACAACGAGGGGGTCAGAATGTTATGTCTGACCGGTGTATACAGCACTTTCTCCATCAGTCTTGATGACCCAGTTTTGGGTCTTGAGACCCAAACATGTCTTGTCTGATCGTCTGCGTTTCTGGTAAGGGAGGATTTTTTGCTGACTTCGCCTCAAATGAAGCCGATCATTTCTTTCTAAAGTTCTGTTTGTGTGTCTGTCTAACACCCACCTGTGTGTGTTTTCAGCTGCAGGCGCTGAAAGTGTGTGTGGACGGAGTGTGCATTTCCCCTCCAGATGAGTTCCTGATTCGGAAGGGTCCGGGGAACTGCCACTTTGACTTCGCTCAGGAGATCCTGTTCATGGACTACCTGCAGTGCCCCAACTCCACCACAGGGGGCAGCAAAAACTCACAGGAGCCTCACAGGTGCGAAAGCTGCGTTTGGTTGGGTTTGTTATTAACTGATGTCCACACTTGTGAATGTGTTGTATCTGGTTTTATATGGAACCTTTTTGAAAACGGTTCTATACAGCACCAGAAAGGTTCTTCTGTTGAAACAAGCTTGACACTGCAACAATAGAATAACCCGTTTTAGTTTTAAACCTTTTTCAAAAACAAGATTTCATCATGCAGAGAACCCTTTCATGTAAAACCGATTGGTCTAAGAGCCCTGCCCCTATTGGTCCAAGAGCTCTGCCCCGATTGGTCCAAGAGCTCTGCCCTGATTGGTCCAAGAGCTCTGCCCCGATTGGTCCAAGAGCCCTGCCCCGATTGGTCCAAGAGCCCTGCCCCGAGTGGTCCAAGAGCCCTGCCCCGAGTGGTCCAAGAGCCCTGCCCCGAGTGGTCCAAGAGCCCTGCCCCGAGTGGTCCAAGAGCCCTGCCCCGAGTGGTCCAAGAGCTCTGCCCCGATTGGTCCAAGAGCCCTGCCCCGAGTGGTCCAAGAGCTCTGCCCCGATTGGTCCAAGAGCCCTGCCCCGATTGGTCCAAGAGCTCTGCCCCGATTGGTCCAAGAGCCCTGCCCCGAGTGGTCCAAGAGCTCTGCCCCGATTGGTCCAAGAGCCCTGCCCCGATTGGTCCAAGAGCCCTGCCCCGATTGGTCCAAGAGCCCTGCCCCGATTGGTCCAAGAGCCCTGCCCCGATTGGTCCAAGAGCTCTGCCCCGATTGGTCCAAGAGCTCTGCCCGATTGGTCCAAGAGCTCTGCCCGATTGGTCCAAGAGCCCTGCCCCGATTGGTCCAAGAGCCCTGCCCCGATTGGTCCAAGAGCTCTGCCCGATTGGTCCAAGAGCTCTGCCCCTGATTGGTCCAAGAGCTCTGCCCTGATTGGTCCAAGAGCTCTGCCCCGATTGGTCCAAGAGCCCTGCCCTGATTGGTCCAAGTGCTCGGCCCCGATTGGTCCAAGAGCCCTGCCCTGATTGGTCCAAAATCTTGGATTTTTTCTGAATTTTTTCATGCCTGAAATAGACTAGAGTCGAAGAAACATCTTTCTTTCAGGGAACATTTTGATCGCAATTGCATTCCTTCAGTAAAACCTCTGTTTCTGCCAGTGTTCAGTACAAAACGGCAATTCCAAATAATTTAATTCCTTTTCAGCAATTATGCAGAATAATGTGTGTGTGTGTGTGTGTGTGTGTGTGTGTGTGTGTGTGTGTGTTGCAGGACTGCGTGTAGAAGTGAAGAACAGGCCAGTATGGAGTACGAGGCTCCGCTGATGCCGTGTGGATGTATCCTGATTACCACTCATAACCTTTTATAATTAGTTTAGAATACATTAGTCTTCCTGTTCCTGCTCAACCATACATCTGTACTAATATCACGTATTAATATCACTAAGTGACAGATCAGAGGAAGACCTGTAATGTATGCGCTTATTCCAAATTTATTCAGTGTAGCTAATAAGCAGTGGAAGCTTATACACCACCAATAAGCGTGGTGCTAACAGTGCACCTAAAGCATCGTACACTCGGCTCAGACCGTGTGCAGCTGCTCAGTAATGTCTCTCAAACCTCGTTAGTGTAACACACCTGGTCAAATAAACTGATCGTGGTTCTGGTTTGATTCTGTGGTTTCAGACGCTGCGTGATGTACCGATATTACTTTATAAGAAAGATTTGATATTATTCCTCCGTCTGGCTGTGGGGTCTCTGTTCTCCTTGACTCTACACGTGTTTCTTTGTGTGTCTGTGTTTCTTCGTCTGTGTGCTTTGTTTCGTGTTTGCATGCGTAGTTATTTTCCAGCTGCAGCTGTTGACCACCTGGGGGGATCCGTACTACATCGGTCTGAACGGCCTGGAGCTCTACGACCAGAACAACCAGAAAATAGACCTCACCGAGAACAGTATCCTTACACACAGCTGGAGCCGAGTCAGCGACCTCTGGAGGCAGACTGATGAGGAAATGCGTATGCTGACCGTCCACTAGAAGACTTAGAAAACACTTTGGAAAGGCTTTTGAAAGACTAAAGTCTGACACACTCTCACATCTAAAGACAGATTTTGCAGATCCTGGGAGTCACTATTCACAAGACTGCAGCTAGAGTTTTGAGATTATTCCCCATCATGCACCTGGTGGACACACTTTTCCTGCACAGGGGAGGGACGAGGAGAGAAACAGCAGTCAGAGAGGAAAGTGAGTCAGAGGGAAGTTATTCCACTCACATGACGTGATCTAAAAGAGAAAACTGACAGTAAATGTTGTTGAAATCTGACCGAACTGGACTTTATTTGATCTGATGTTCAGTAAATGTTGGTGAAATCTGACCAAACTGGACTTTATTTGATCTGATGTTCAGTAAATGTTGTTGAAATCTGACCGAACTGGACTTTATTTGATCTGATGTTCAGTAAATGTTGGTGAAATCTGACCGAACTGGACTTTATTTGATCTGATGTTCAGTAAATGTTGTTGAAATCTGACCGAACTGGACTTTATTTGATCTGATGTTCAGTAAATGTTGGTGAAATCTGACCGAACTGGACTTTATTTGATCTGATGTTCAGTAAATGTTCTTTAATTGTAAAAGACTCCTGTTCTCGATGATCTTCATCCACAGTTGAGAGTGGATGTTTGTTATGTGGTGTTCTTTAACGAGCTTTTCTCAGACATCGCTGCGTTCCCGGACAGTGTGAATGTGTTGGAGAGTGTGTGTGGCGACGTTCGCACACCAGACAAACTGATCGACGGCGTCAACGGCACACACGATGGACGACACATGTGGCTCGCCCCTGTGCTGCCTGGACAGGTGAGGGGGCTATTTTTACCACATGCATCATGAACGTAGTCTTGTAAAGCCAGACGTGATCTCGTAATGAGAACATCTGAAGACAACCAGGAGACATTTCTGGGCTAAACATGGTTGAGAAGATATTGGAGTGGAAACAAACCGAGTTTGAAATATCTAAACTAATGCAACGCCTTGTGAAGGCAGAGCTTGAAGTAGAACAGCAAGCCTGTGATGCGGTGACAGTTATGTGATGAATGTTGAGTCAACGTTGACTGATCACTGGTGACATCATAAATAAAGCCATAGGAGAAAGGAAACCGTGAGGGAGCCAAACTCCAGGTTAGTAGAGCATGATCCAGTGGGTCCTGGAGCGTAGCTCTGGCCTTCAGGGAGCCGAAGGCACAGACCCCCGAATTACAGAAATATGTATCCAGCTTAGCCTGACCCCAGGTGGCCTTGCGCATGGTAGAGGTCCGGAGAGCTAGAGAAATTTAGGCCCAATCCCATTTCTTATTTTTACCCCTACCTGTTGTTTCGAGTGTCTCCTTGCCCCTTGAAACTGAGTTACAAGACGACCCTGACGGTGTGCAGTGATGGCAGAAGAGGGTAAAGTTCAGCTCCTCACTGCTGGGCTTTAATTACATTTAGGGTCTTCAGAGGGGGGCGGGGGGGCAGGTGACATGAAGTGGCATGAAGCCAAAGTCAGCCATTCACCAGCTTCTTTTTCAAATTTACCCGTTCCACCTTAATTATTTTTGGGATGGGAGATTTAGCTGGTCAGTTACCGAGATATCTACTATTACTATTAGCGATTTCTAGTGTTTGTTATGAAGAAAATTACCATAATGCACTGAAACGACATTAAACTAAGAAAATACAGTGGTTATCGTATTTTTTTAAAGGAGAAAATTCTCATATTTATGTTTCTTTGGTCAGTTGCTCAGCCGTCTCGTCGGTTTTTCTTTGTTTCGCATAACACAGTTTAGAGTGTCTCTGAAAAACCTCAGTTTGGACGGTCATGTAGCCCCAACTCTTCGCCCCACACCTCTATCTCAGCAAGAATCAGGACACCCTACAGGTAGACATGAGCTCGCGAAATGCAGGGATAGGGCTAAGTGGTAGGGATTGGGCCTTATAGGGCTGTAATGGCGAAAATAAGAATAAAGAAGATAACGGAGTTGTGCCCCCTCTCCAGCGAGTCTTTGGGAAATGGGAGATGCCGACGTTTAATATCTGATCTCTGAAGCTCTGTAGATCAGCTGAGAAATGCCAGAGCAAAGCCAAACTCCACAGGTCAGTAGAGCGTGATGTGCTCTTTCCAACGAGCCCTGAATCGCATTGCTACTCTTCAGGCCTTCAGGAAATCGGACATACGGACCCTGAAATTACCTGCTGTCTTCTCTGAGGTGTCCATGTTGTGCGTGTCATAAAGCGTCATCACAGAGCAGTAAAGTCGACCAGTCTGCAGTGCCAAGCGAGTCACATGTGCGGAGGAGACGTTACATGCAGTGAAAATAATCAGTAAATCCTACAAGAGAATAACGGGGCTGTTAAGCTGGACTATGCACTAGCTTTAGTAGATGTCACTGGGATATTATGGAAGTTTCTGGCTGGTTTTAGAGGTGGTGTATGCTTGTTTGCTCTGGAATCCAGCAAAGTTTAACAGGTTTTCCCTGTTACGAGATCCAGGCCTGGCCCTGCGACACTAAAGTGAATGTCATTAGTTTGGGAATTTACAGCCTGCAGTCAACAAAATTAACCTTTTTTACACAGAATGAAAGTAAATACAAGGAAGCACCAGCAAAATTCTTATCTCTCTCTCTCTCTCTCTCTCTCTCTCTCTCTCTCTCTCTCTCTCTCTCTCTCTCTCTCTCTCTCTCTCTCCGTAGGTGAACCGTGTCTATGTGATCTTTGATCAGCCGATGACGGTCTCTATGATTAAACTGTGGAATTACTCCAAAACCCCACAGAGAGGAGTCAAAGAGTTTGGGGTAAAAGACACAGACACACACTCTAAAACACTCGCAGACAAACTCTCCAGCCAGACGAACTCATTTCTTCATCAGTTCACTGCAGTGGAAGACTGACGTCTTCTTTTTCCTGCTGAACTCCTCACTTAAAGGGCCCATTGCGTACCTTTTCCCTGATCTGAATTTTCTGATCTGAGGTCCACTTAAGGGGGGGCAGGCGCAGGTCCTCAAGTTCTCAGTTAATTGCTCAAGATGCGAGCATTTTACTACTGAAATCACTACACAGATATTTGATGCATTCCATCACAGTTAAGAGAAAAAGATCAACGGAGACACCAGTTTTACTTTCTAACAGGACTGTAAACTGTGGCGAGTAAACTTGCAAGTATGTATAGCGTTGTTATGTAACACTGCTACTATAAAATGCTAATGCAGCTTTACTCTAGCTGATTGTATCTACACTCTTAAAAATGCTGGGTATCCAAGGGTTCTTCAGTAAAGAACCACAAACACTCAAAGAAACATCTGTATGTGTAACGCGGGGGAGCGAGGAGGCGGACGCACATGCTGACATAAGCGACTTTTATCGTCGGCAAATCCAGGATCATGGTCAAAATGGTCCAGGGTCATAGAGCCAACATGGATAGAATGATATACAGACATGATGACAAACAATAAACAGGTTCAAACAACACATCAAACACATAGAACAAAGCAAACCAAGCAAATCCTAATCAACCAACAGAACATCCAACACAGCAGATAACATCAACAAAGACCAGCAAACACAGGGCTTAAATACACAGGGAAGACGAGGGACAGGTGGAAAACAGGTGGAGACAATCAGGGGCGGAGTCACAAAACGAGGGGGCTAAACAAAAACAAACGCACATGCGCTAAACCAAAACACGAACACATGGACAGGACTGGGAGGGGCCAATCGTGACAGTATGTTTAAGTTCTCTTTCAGTCTGAAGAACCATTTTCCCTGACTAATGTTTATCTGTTCATCGATCGATCGTTACAGATGCTCGAATATCAAAAGATTGATGTTTTTAATGGTGGTTTTTAATGATTTAATGGTGATTCGTCAAATATGTGTAGTCATACTGTAAAAATGGTATTGATGCATCTCTAATTTGTTTGTTTGTGTAGCTTCTTGTCGATGACCTGTTGGTGTATAACGGAATTCTGGAGTGTGTGACTCACGTGTCCCGTGGTATCCTGCCGACCCTCGACCCCATCGTACCGTATCACACCATCCTGTTCACCGACAACGCACACATCACTCACCGAGAGAGGAACACCATCATCAGGTACTCACAGACTCGGGTATTTACAGACTCTTAGGTGCTCACAGACTCACAAACTCAGGTACTTAAAGACTCTGGAATGCAGGTTCTCAAGACATACTGACTGTGAAGCTCAGGTCCTCACAGACTCTCAAACTTGGGTCCTCACAGGCTCTCAAACTCGGGTCCTCACAGACTCTCAAACTCGGGTCCTCACAGGCTCTCAAACTCGGGTCCTCACAGACTCTCAATCTCGGGTCCTCACAGACTCACAAACTCGGGTCCTCACAGGCTCTCAATCTCGGGTCCTCACAGACTCTCAAACTCGGGTCCTCACAGACTCTCAAACTCGGGTCCTCACAGACTCTCAAACTCGGGTCCTCACAGGACCACAGACACCACAGCCTTGGCCGGTAAAATTTGCGTCACATTCATAATTCTGTTCTTTATTACTAGTTTAATTAGTGGCCTTATCAAAGATGACCGTGTACTACAACCACACCTTTAACTGGGCTGCACTTTTATGTTTTTATCTCACAAAGACGCAGCTTCAACTTGCATGCTGTCACTGTGGTTGCTTCCACATCTGCTTCAACCGTCTCAAAATTACCAGACATAAAAGTTTACATTTTCATTGTTACCATTATTATTATTATTATTACTGTTAATATTGTTGTTATTACGCTTGGAGGAAATAAAAAAATTAAAGGTTGAGTGAAGAAAAAAAACAAAATAAAACTTAAGTCCATACTGACACACCACCACCCCCAAATGACCGTCAACTTTATATTCCACGTCTATCTAATAAACCATCCAGTATAGTGTAGCGCTGTTCTAGTAGTGGATAGGGCTGTCATAATCATAACATTTTAGCTAACAATTAACTGTCTTATAAATAATTGCGAATAACCATTTTATTGTCTTTTCTTGTTCATTGTTTGAAAATACTAAAATACTTTAAGTGGCCTGACTGGGTGATGTAGCTACTTTCTACTTGTAGCTAATGCTGACTGTACTGCTGATTCAGTACTGTACACATCATATCAGCAAATCTGTGTGCGCGCACACAAACACACACTATATATACATACATACATATATACACACACACACACACACACACACACACACACACACACACACTATATTGCCAAAAGTTTTCACTCACCCATCCAAATCACTGAGTTCAGGTGTTCCAGTCACTTCCATGGCCACAGGTGTGTAAAGCCGAGCCCCTCGGCCTGCAGACTGCTTCTACAGACATTAGTGAAAGAATGGGTCGCTCTCAGGAGCTCAGTGAATTCCAGCGTGGTGCCGTGATCGGACGCCACCTGTGCAGCAAGTCCAGTCGTGAAATTTCCTCACTACTAAATATTCCACAGTCCACTGTCAGTGGGATTATAACAAAGTGGAAGCGATTGGGAACGACAGCAACTCGGCCACGAAGTGGTCAGCCACTTTTTTGGACAATTTCATGCTCCCAACTTTGTGGGAACAGTTTGGGGACGGCCCCTTCCTGTTCCAACATGACTGCGCACCAGTGCACAAAGCAGGTCCATAAAGACGTGGATGAGCCAGTTTGGAACTGGACTGGCCTTCACATAGTATTTCGCTTTTGGTTTCAGAAAAAAAAAAAAAACGCACACTTATACGTGTGTGTGTGTGTGTGTATATATATATATTATATATATATATATATAATATATTATATATATATATATTATATATATATATATATATAATATACAGTGTCTCACAAAAATGAGTGCACACCTCATATTTTTGCAAATATTCTATCTTTTCATGGGATGACACTAGCAGTGCAGATTTACTGTTCTCTGAAAATAACAACACACAGCCATTAATGTCTAAATAGCTGGCAGCTCAAGTGAGTCCACCTCACAGTGAACGTGTCCACATTGTGCCCAGTCGTGTCGTCGTCCCTCCCTGGTGTCGTGTGACTCCTTAGAGTTACAGGGTTTCAGGTGTGAACGAGGAGCAGGGCTGGTAAATTTGGTGTTTTGGGTACAGTTCACTCACACTGACCACTGGATATTCAACACGGTACCTCATGGTAAAGAATCTCTGAGGATGTGAGGAATAGAATTGCTGCTTAAGGCCTAGGCTATAAGAAGAGCTATATAAGAATATAGGCTATATAAGAATAACACCCTGATACTGAGCTGCAGCACGGTGGCCAAGGTCATATAGCAGTTTTCCAGGACAGGTTCCACTCGGAACAGGCCTCGCCAGGGTAGACCATAGAAGTTGAGTCCATGTGGTCAGCGTCATGTCCAGAGGTTGGCTTCAAAAAATAGACGGATGAGTGCTGCCAGCGTTGCTGCAGAGGTTGAAGAAGAGGGAGGTCAGCCTGTCAGTGCTCAGATCACACGCCGCACAATGCATCAATTGTGACATTCTGAAGCAGAGCATGATCCCCTCCCTTTGGAAACTACACCACACCTCCAAGATGACAACTGCCTTGCTGAAGGTAAAGGTGATGGACTGGCCAAGTATGTCTCCAGACCTAAACCCAATTGAGCACCTGTGGGGCGTCCTCAAGTGGAAGGAGGAGGAGCACAAGGTGTCTAACATCCCCCAGCTCCGTGACGTCATCACGGAGGAGTGGGAGAGGTTTCCAGTAGCAGCCTGTGCAGCTCTGGTGAATTCCATGCCCAAGAGGGTTCAGGCAGTGCTAGATAGTAATGTTGGTCACACTAAATATTGACACTGAGCCCAATCTGGTCACGTCCACTGTGAGGTGGACTCACTTGTGCTGCCAGCTATTTAGACATTAATGTCTGTGTGTTGTTCTTTTCAGAGGACAGTAAATCTGCTCTGCTGTACAAGCTGCACACTGACCACTTTAACTTATATCAGAGTTTCAGTTCTACAGTGACGTCACATCAAAAGATAGAATAACATATCTGCAGAAATGTGAGGGGCGCGCTCACTTCTGTGAGACACTGTACACACACACATTATAATACACACACACACATTATATATATAAAAAAGCAGTGGGTGGGATTTAAGCAGTGCTTGCCAGGCTAGTCGGCTCTCCAACTTACAGCATGAGCTGTGATGCTGTGTGGTGTGTGTGTGTGTGTGTGTGTGTGTGTGTGTGTGTGTGTGTGTGGTGTGTTTCCTCCAGCCCAGACGCAGTTCACACCATAAACTGTGAGTAACAGAGAGTCAGTTTCAGTCCCACTGTGTGAGTGACAGCTGTTCCCAACATGCCCCACCCACAACACCATGAGCCCTTAACCCTTAGAAGTGTTATTGTCAATTTCCATAAATGCTTAGACTGTGTATTTACATTCAGTACCATGCAAATGAATGCCTAATGGTTTCTCCTGCTGGTTTTAGCTGGTGTAAGACCAGATTTAAACCATATACAGATTGGGTCTCACATTAAACGAAGACTAGCTCAGCAGTGTTTTTTGACATTTTTAAACACTGTGTCCACTTACTGTCCACTCTATTAGACACTCCTACCTCGTCGGTCCACCTTGTAGATGTAAAGTCAGAGACGACAGCTCATCTGCTGCTGCACATTTTGTGTTGGTCATCCTCTAGTCCTTCATCAGTGGTCACAGGACGCTGCCCACAGGACACTGCTGACTGGATATTTTTGATTGGTGGACTGTTCTCAGTCCAGCAGCAGTGCTGTGTCTGATCCACTCGTACCAGCGCAACACACACTAACACACCACCACCACCAAGTCAGTGTTAGTGCAGTGCTGAGAATGACCCACCACCCAAATAGTACCTGCTCTGTGAGGGTCCATGGGGGTCCTGACCACTGAAGAACAGGGTAACAGAGTATCAGAGAAACAGATGGACTACAGTCTGTAACTGTAGAACTACAGAGTGAAACTATGTGGTCAGTGGAGCTGATAAAGTGGACAGTGGGTGGGGATATGAGGAGGTAGTGGCCAGCCAGTGCATATTTGCTTAGTCACAAATTATTTATTTACCATAATGTTTAGTTCCGTAATGAATTACGTTTTCCTTTGATTTACGCTCGACTGGTTCAGGTCTGAACTACTTCTCTGTTTGTTTTAAATCACAAGAAGACAGACTGATTAACAGCCTGTGTGCTCTGGACACAGCAGTTTCTAGGACTAATTCATATAAAATCACAGCGTGTTGTTCTCACTGCCACTTCTAAAGGTTAACACCACCCTGCCTAAGGCCCCCATCCCTCCATCCGTCCGCCTTGCCTCGTCATTCGGTCCGTTTTGTGTCCAGTAGAGTGTTTAAATGTCCGTCTGGTGCCGTTACAACGTCTTTAAGGTGAAAACATCTGTCTCTCAAACATCTGTCTGTCTCACAGCAACCATGTAGAAGATCAGGACGTGAAGATGACCAACGAGAACCAGATCGTACACCACCACAAGAAGAAACAAACCGCAGACCCAGGTATACACACACACACACACACACACACACTCATATTTGTCTTGCTATACATATGAGGACACCCATAGACTTCTATTGATTTTAATGTTACTGTAGCTAAATGACACTCCACCAAACCCTTCCCAACTTATGGGAATTCCAGAGAGTAATAAGTTCTCTGACTGCCCAGCCTTGTGCGCACATTCCGCAAGCATGGGCTCCTCTGAGCTCCTCCGTGTTCAGAGAGTTTGCTGCATTACAACATCACAAAAAGCAGCATTTGGCCAGGAGTGCAGCAGTTACTCTCTACACTGTTAGAAATGAAGGTGCAGGTACATTTTTCATCCACTGAGGTACAAACAGTGTAGATGTTCCCTCAGAGGTTCTACAGTTGTTCTAAGGTCTGATTGTGGAGCTTAAATCAGTTCCTCCAGGTGAAAAGTTGGTATTTGTTCCTTTTCATAACCGAATGTTTTAGAACAGAGCAGTAGAGTAAAAGCCTGGAGGCGAGGCGAGGCGGGGTGTGTGGAGTCAGTCCAGCTTAGAACAGATCATCTCAGTGGATTATGGTTCAGTTATGTTCCCTGACTAAAGGTACTGAGATGGAGCCTTGACGGGACCACCTCAGTAACTAGAGAGGGACTGACCCAGTGACAGTTTAGGACCTTTATTTCTGAGAGTGTAGCAGTGCCATTTCAGGTGAAGCAGGTCATTCAAATATGAATTCAGCTCCGTCGCACTTACAGAGACACGTCATCGCAGTGCTGTGCTTTACTTGGATAAACTGAATACAACACACTGCTGTGTGCTCTCTCTCTCTCTCTCTCTCTCTCTCTCTCTCTCTCTCTCTCTCTCTCTCTCTCTCTCTCTCTCTCTCTCTCTCTCTGTCTCTCTCTCTCTCTCTCTGTGCTCTTTGTCTCTCCCTCTGTCCTCTCTCTGTGTCTCTCTGTCCTCTCTCTGTGCTCTTTGTCTCTCCCTTTGTGTGTCTCTCTCTCTCTCTGTGCTCTCTGTCTCTCGCTCTCTCTCTGTGCTCTCTGTCTCTCGCTCTCTCTCTGTGCTCTGTCTCTCGCTTTCTCTCTCTGTGCTCTGTCTCTCGCTTTCTCTCTCTGTGCTCTGTCTCTCGCTTTCTCTCTCTGTGCTCTCTGTCTCTCTCTCTGTGCTCTCTGTCTCTCTCTCTCTGTGCTGTCTCTCTCTCTGTGCTCTCTGTATCTCTCTGTGCTCTGTGCTCTCTGCACTATGTCTCTCTCTGTGCTGTGTCTCTCTCACTGTGCTCTTTGTCTCTCGCTCTCTCTCTGTGCTCTTTGTCTCTCGCTCTCTCTCTGTGCTCTTTGTCTCTCGCGCTCTCTCTCTCTGTGCTCTGTCTCTCGCTTTCTCTCTCTGTGCTCTGTCTCTCGCTTTCTCTCTCTGTGCTCTGTCTCTCGCTTTCTCTCTCTGTGCTCTCTGTCTTTCTCTGTGCTCTCTGTCTCTCTCTCTGTGCTCTCTCTCTCTCTCTGTGCTCTCTGTCTCTCTCTCTGTGCTCTCTGTCTCTCTCTCTGTGCTCTCTGTCTCTCTCTCTCTGTGCTCTCTGTCTCTCTCTCTCTGTGCTCTCTGTCTCTCTCTCTCTGTGCTCTCTGTCTCTCTGTGCTCTGTCTCTCTCTCTGTGCTCTCTGTATCTCTCTCTGTACTCTGTGCTCTCTGCACTATGTCTCTCTCTGTGCTGTGTCTCTCTCTCTGTGCTCTGTCTCTCGCTTTCTCTGTGCTCTGTCTCTCGCTTTCTCTCTCTGTGCTCTGTCTCTCGCTTTCTCTCTCTGTGCTCTGTCTCTCGCTTTCTCTCTCTGTGCTCTCTGTCTCTCTCTGTGCTCTCTGTCTCTCTCTGTGCTCTCTGTCTCTCTCTGTGCTCTCTCTCTCTCTCTGTGCTCTCTCTCTCTCTCTGTGCTCTCTCTCTCTCTCTGTGCTCTCTGTCTCTCTCTCTCTGTGCTCTCTGTCTCTCTCTCTCTGTGCTCTCTGTCTCTCTCTCTGTGCTCTCTGTCTCTCTGTGCTCTGTCTCTCTCTCTGTGCTGTCTGTATCTCTGTGCTCTGTGCTCTCTGCACTATGTCTCTCTCTGTGCTGTGTCTCTCTCTCTGTGCTCTTTGTCTCTCGCTCTGTGCTCTGTGCTCTCGCTTTCTCTCTCTGTGCTCTCGCTTTCTCTCTCTGTGCTCTCTGTCTCTCGCTTTCTCTCTCTGTGCTCTGTCTCTCGCTTTCTCTCTCTGTGCTCTCTCTCTGTGCTCTCTGTCTCTCGCTCTCTGTGCTCTCTGTGCTGTGTCTCTCTCTCTGTGCTCTTTGTCTCTCGCTCTCTCTCTGTGCTCTCTGTCTCTCACTCTCTCTCTCTGTGCTCTCTGCACTATGTCTCTCTCTGTGCTGTGTCTCTCTCTCTCTGTGCTCTTTGTCTCTCGCTCTCTCTCTCTGTGCTCTTTGTCTCTCGCTCTCTCACTCTGTGCTCTCTGTCTCTCGCTCTCTCTCTCTGTGCTCTCTGTCTCTCGCTCTCTCTCTCTGTGCTCTCTGTCTCTCGCTCTCTCTCTGTGCTCTCTGTCTCTCGCTCTCTCTCTGTGCTCTCTGTCTCTCTCTCGCTCTGTGCTCTCTGTCTCTCGCTCTCACTCTCTCTGTGCTCTGTCTCTCGCTCTCTCTCTCTGTGCTCTGTCTCTCGCGTGCTCTGTCTCTCGCTCTATCTCTCTGTGCTCTCTGTCTCTCGCTCTCTCTCTCTCTGTGCTCTCTGTCTCTCGCTCTCTCTCTCTGTGCTCTCTGTCTCTCGCTCTCTCTCTCTGTACTCTCTGTCTCTCGCTCTTTCTCTCTGTGCTCTGTCTCTTGTTCTCTCTCTATGCTGTGTCTTTCTCTGTGCTCTTTGTGTGTCTCTCTCTCCTCTCTTTCTGTTCTCTTGTCTGTCCTCTCTTTCTCTCTCTGTGCTTTCTGTCTCTCTCTCTGTGCTTTCTGTCTCTCTCTCTCTCTCTGTCTCTCTTTCTGTGCTTTCTGTCTCTCTCTCTCTCTCTGTCTCTCGCTCTCTCTGTGCTCTCTATCTCTCCCTCTCTCTCTCTCTCTCTCTCTCTCTCTCTCTCTCTCTCTCTCTCTCTCTCTCTCTCTCTCTCTCTCTCTCTCTCTCTCTCTCTCGCTCTCGCTCTCTCACTCTCTCTGCCCCCCCCAACCAAAGTAATTTAACCATATCCCTGTAACTTTGTTGTTTTTTTTTTTCTTTCTTTCTTCAGCGCTGCGACCAAAAACCTGTATGACTGATACAGGGAAACATGGAAAACGACGATACTGAAGGAAAGAAAGAAAGAGAGTAAGAGACTTGGGGGTGGGGTGGGGGATGTTCAGTTATAATAAGTCAAAAAGAATTGAACACGTAAACAAAGCTGCTCCAGTCCCACACTTTTCTCCGCACATGTAAGATATGTACAGCCTAAACCTGTATATTCACCGTTAACCTGTATATCACTGATGTTAACCTGTATATTTGCAAGTGTAGTATAGATGGTTATATATAAAAACACTATATTCTAAATGAAGTAATAAATTCTTTAAACTAAGTGTCCTTTCTGCTGTACAGTTGAGCAGTTTTAGTGATGTTTTGCCCGTTTGATGTAAACTCCTGTTCCCTGCCCACACAGTTCTGGATATTTCTGAACACTCGTCATCTCTCATTCCGTATTCGCCCTGTAGTGAACTGAGTGGAGAATGACTGAAAGATCTATCACTGAGAATTTGAGCACTACTACAGCACGGCTGGCACACTAGATAGTGCAGCGTTTTTCTAAGGCTACATAGTGAAGCTTTGATGCAACTTCAGTTGCTTGAAACTTACATGAAAACTAAATTGCACTTTTGTGTCCTGCAACTCACTCAGCCCAACACCTAACCCTCTCCCTGACCCTAATCCTAACCCTGACCTTAAGTTCAACCCAACACCTACCCTCTCCCTGACCCTAATCCTAACCCTGACCTTAAGTTCAACCCAACACCTAACCCTCTCCCTGACCCTAATCCTAACCCTGACCTTAAGTTCAACCGAGCACCTAACCCTCTCCCTGACCCTAATCCTAACCCTGACCTTAAGTTCAACCCAGCACCTAACCCTCTCCCTGACCCTAATCCTAACCCTGACCTTAAGTTCAACCCAGCACCTAACCCTCTCCCTGACCCCTAATCCTAACCCTGACCTTAAGTTCAACCGAGCACCTAACCCTCTCCCTGACCCTAATCCTAACCCTGACCTTAAGTTCAACCCAACACCTAACCCTTTCCCTGACCCTAATCCTAACCCTGACCTTAAGTTCAACCCAACACCTAACCCTCTCCCTGACCCTAATCCTAACCCTGACCTTAAGTTCAACCCAACACCTAACCCTCTCCCTGACCCTAATCCTAACCCTGACCTTAAATTCAACCCAACCACCTAACCCTCTCCCTGACCCTAATCCTAACCCTGACCTTAAATTCAACCCAACACCTAACCCTCTCCCTGACCCTAATCCTAACCCTGACCTTAAGTTCAACCCAGCACCTAACCCTCTCCCTGACCCTAATCCTAACCCTGACCTTAAGTTCAACCCAACACCTAACCCTCTCCCTGACCCTAATCCTAACCCTGACCTTAAGTTCAACCCAACACCTAACCCTCTCCCTGACCCTAATCCTAACCCTGACCTTAAATTCAACCCAACACCTAACCCTCTCCCTGACCCTAATCCTAACCCTGACCTTAAATTCAACCCAACACCTAACCCTCTCGCTGACCCTAATCCTAACCCTGACCTTAAATTCAACCCAACACCTAACCCTCTCCCTGACCCTAATCCTAACCCTGACCTTAAGTTCAACCCAACACCTAACCCTCTCCCTGACCCTAATCCTAACCCTGACCTTAAGTTCAACCCAACACCTAACCCTCTCCCTGACCCTAATCCTAACCCTGACCTTAAATTCAACCCAGCACCTAACCCTCTCCCTGACCCTAATCCTAACCCTGACCTTAAGTTCAACCCAACACCTAACCCTCTCCCTGACCCTAATCCTAACCCTGACCTTAAGTTCAACCCAGCACCTAACCCTCTCCCTGACCCTAATCCTAACCCTGACCTTAAATTCAACCCAACACCTAACCCTCTCCCTGACCCTAATCCTAACCCTGACCTTAAGTTCAACCCAACACCTAACCCTCTCCCTGACCCTAATCCTAACCCTGACCTTAAGTTCAACCCAGCACCTAACCCTCACCCTGACCCTAATCCTAACCCTGACCTTAAGTTCAACCCAACACCTAACCCTCTCCCTGACCCTAATCATAACCCTGACCTTAAGTTCAACCCAACACCTAACCCTCTCCCTGACCCTAATCCAAACCTGACCTTAAATTCAACCCAACACCTAACCCTCTCCCTGACCCTAATCCTAACCCTGACCTTAAGTTCAACCCAACCCCTAACCCTCTCCCTGACCCTAATCCTAACCCTGACCTTAAGTTCAACCCAACCCCTAACCCTCACCCTGACCCTAATCCTAGCCTTAACCTCAACCCAAAACCTAATCCTCACATTCACCCTGGCCCCAATCATAACCCTAATCTTAACCTCAACCCAAAACCTAATCCTCATCCTGGCCCTCATATGTTTGTGATTTTACTGAGAGTCCGTTGAGTTAGTTTAGTCTAAAGCGACTCTGAATATTCGGCTCGTGCCGTGATGATGAATGAAGGCTGATAAAGCAGTAAGTGAGTAAATCAGCTCAGTGCTCAGATTCGGTCAGACAGCCTCTCAAGTACTCGGCCCTCGGACGGCGGTTCAGAAGCTCCGCTCAAAAACGGCCTTTAACACGTCTGTTCAGCTTTCTCCAAAGCTTCGCTCTCTGACCTAAACCAGGCAGCCAGAACAAAGAAATAAGATATGTTTTCATAAATATCCATAAACGTGTGGACGGGCTCTCTCTCTCACTCACACACACACACACACACACACACACACACACACACACACACACACTCTGACTGGATGTGTAGATACACTCATATAAATATGTTTACTTAGTGTCCCAGTCTAACACAGTGGATCTGCTTCAGTTTTACTGCTGATATATGCAAACACTGCACAAATACCTCAGATACAGAAAAGGCGGCCCCAAAAGTATTTAGACACTTAACCATTAACCGTTGTTGAACTTTAATGAAGTAGTTTCCATAAAATGTTATTAGGTTTAGAGGCAAACCGTTTTAGACTGGTGGTAGACTCTGTGTGGAGAGCTCCAGGACTGGGTTGCCCCATTTTTCCACAGTTTGTACTTATGTTTGGGCGTAAAGTCTTTATTGAGTCTTTTGTCAATAACAGTTATTTTCAAACCGTCCTTTTTAGTAAATTTAGTTGCTCCACAAATCCTGCTGCCATGGAAACACGACAGCACCTGCTCTGACTTTATCCTTTAAAAATATCCAGCTGAAAACAGAACGATACGTACAGGTTGGACTGAATATCACTGAATACCTGAAGCCGCTGCTTATTCTTTATTTCTCATGACAACCAAATGTGTGTTTTATATACAGCAGCACCGGTTTAGGCGTCTCAGCAGCTGCTGTCAGTAAAATCCACAATGAGTGCGTTTACGTTCACTTAATGATCCAGTAACTGCAGAAAATCAGACTTTGTGAATAATCCGATCAATGTGTTTACATGCACTTGAGTAATCAAATAACGGGGAAACTGTCCAGCCAAAAAACTCACAGAAGGAGACGTGACGTAAACAAAATGTAAAACTCAAACTTCAAACTTCATTTTTTTTATCTGAAAATATGAACATGCGTCATCTAGATGAAGAATATTTAAATCCTTCATTTCGTCAAGCGTTTATTTGGGTTTGGCTGCGTCTCGTGGCGCCACTGCTCGCTTATTTCCATCTGTTTTCACACGTGCTCAGACTGAGAAATTGGAAAGAAATCAGAATAAGAGTTCACACTGAGAAATCCGATTACTGAGCTAAAATCCGGCCTCTATATCAGATTCCTTAATCGGATTTCTAGACCTTAATCCAACCTTAGAGATCATAGTGAGCTGTTTACATAGCCATTTGAATAATCAGATAACTGCAGAAATCTGATTATGATTGGATTATTGAGTAAGTGTACACACACTCACTGTAAAACTTGTGTTTTTAGCTTAGTTAACCAAAAGAAGTTATGATTGGTCTTTTCTATTCTCTGCAGTTTCCCAGTAGGGGAGAAATGAATATTTAGTAGGTAATAAACTCAACATTAAAATTAGCAACCATTTTATTATGACTAAAAACCTACTTTTGAACTGACGTACGGCTGGGGCAGCCCACCTCTGGAGAAGAACTCCCACCAGACTGCACTGAGGGTCCTGCAAGGTACAGAGGTGACGACGTCTGGGGCTGTTTGTCTCACAGTGCTGAGCTTGTGTCGATTGAGGAAAGCATGAACTCTGAAATGTGCCGAGGTGCTGAAACTCACCAGCTGCCTTTAGATAGAATGCTTCACCAAAAACTGGGCCTTGAAATTGTCTGTTTAAAATATGACACTTTGATTCCTAACACAATGAACTTACTACATGTTTGGCGTGGCACAGTTGTCCAAATACTTTCTGAGGCCGCTGTATACACACCCTGCACCGCTAAGATTACATTTTTGTGGCTAAATGCCACCAATGCTTTTACGCTCAAACCGATCTCTCTGAAATGTTTTGAATACAAATAAAGCTGTTTTGTCAGTTTGTAAAGACTTTCCACACTAAAGTCAAAACTGTCGAGTATTTTGTTTGTTTGTTTTTTTCATTGTGAAACTGAAGAAATGCCTGATAAAAGAACACATTATCTCCCCTTGTTGTGATATCAGCGCTCAAACCTTTCCGGAGATTAATCCACCTTTGGACCAAAAGAGCTTCAGTGTAAGCTCTAAACAATAAACCTGTCAAATCCGTGTTTAGAATCTGCTCTGGAGGATGAAGCTGAGAGTTTAAGATAAATGTACACAGAGCATAACAGAGCTGCTTTATCTTGTTCAAAAGGTGTGTAATTATTTGATTAAGTGGTTTAGATGTAAACAGAGCGGTTCTGAGCAGTTTGGTGTGAAATTCTCTGTTCTAGATAACCTTACCGAGTCAGAGCCGTTCACAGTGGTGGTGATGGGAACCAGACGTCCCTCTAAAAGCTCCTACAGAAAGTTCCTACATGAACTGGTTCTGAATTCACTGCCTGATGACTGAGACGCTGTTTTATGAGAGTTTAGAGAACTTCAACTCCATTCATGGTGGAGGGAGACATGCAGGGCGCTGTGCGGCAAAATAGTCCCCAAAGAAAACTCATTATTCCAGATTTTCCACTGTTTTCCATCATCAACATTCCATATAAGCTCAGAAGACTCATGTAGGTTCTCTGGTGGTTCTGGATGGTAAATAAAGTGTCTATATCTGTGTTGTAGTCATGGCGACGCCTGGTTCCCATCACCACCACTGTAAAGACGTCTGAACTGTTTACACCTCACTCACTGAGCTGTGGGGAATTTTGAACTAAAAAGTGAAATTTAACTGAACAGCAACGGTGAAAATCCAACATTTACTCTGAAAATGTTCAAGCTGTTTTCTACGTGTGGTAGTGCTGAAGGCCTCTGTCCACACAACGTTAAAAGCCAGACAGACGTGTTTTTTGTTTGAGTGACACACACACACACACCTACCTCTACATTTCCAACAGTTAGCAAGGGGAGATTACACTGACCACAGTATAGAGTCACTTAGCCAGGCCAAAGTGAGACTTTAGCCGCGGGGAAGGTCTCACGCCGCAACTATGGCGCCTCACACAGGCAGCCAGCCCAGGAAGCCTCAAAGGCCGAAAATGTTCTCAGCCACGGAGGGGAAACGTTTCCCTGCAGCCTCATAGCTGCAGTGCAGTGTCACCGGAGTGGCTGGCCCAGACATCCACGTAGCTGCAATGTAGTCTCACTTAGGCAGCCGGCCAGAGAGGCCTCGTAACCACAGCATGTTGCTGCTCATACAGCCAAATGCTGCGGTGCAGCCCCGACCAAGCAGCCAGCCCAGCAGCCACGTATCTACAATGTCACGTCAATCAGAAGAGGTCTGTGAGAATCAGTCACTGCTGTTACATTTACGGCATTTGGCAGACACTCTTATCCAGAGCGACTTACAGTTTGATCATTTTACACAGGCAGGTGAAGGTGGTGTTAGGAGTCTTGCCCAAGGACTCTTATTGGTATAGTGTAGGGTGTTTACCCTGGTGGGGATTGAACCCCAGTCTACAGCGCAGAAGGCAGAGGTGTTACCCACTACACTAACCAACCACGTTGGTTAGGAGCGAATCACAGTGAAAACCATGATCATCAATGCAGAAGCCTGTAGTTAGAGGCACGATGCGCCCGATATCTGATGAACTGTAAACGTGGCATTACTTTGTCTCAGCGTGTTGTGAATGATTCATTTTAAAACAACAAATAATTCCCAACTGCAAAATACGAAGTAAAGCCACTGGTCCAACTTAGAAGACGTAAAAAAAATTCATGATAAATCAAGTATGGTGGAAACGTTTTAAAGTGTCGTCGTGTTACACTTTTGCCAGATACGATCAAAATGTGGGCACAGCTTAGTCCATCGCAGCCAGTCTGATTAGGGATATTTTAGGAGGACCTTATATACACTGGAAGTTGTGGGAGGATAAAGGTGAGGAAGAGGAGTTTTAGGGGGGGTAAGCGAGGGGGATGAGGGTGATAAAGAAGAGGGGGTTAAGCAGATGGATGATGATTACCCTATCAAAAGGACAGAGGTGCCGACTCCCTGCAAGGATGGCGAACATCAACACTCCTTGATGGTTGCCACCCTGGAGGGTTATTGTGTGACCTTATGGTCGGCAATCAAAGGGCCATACCAACAATGCAGGGAGATGACCACCTCAGATCAGCAGATAGGACAAACAATGGAGGGAGCTGACCATCCTCAGGTCAGAAGATAGAAGCTTAATTTCTCTCACCACGTTAGCATTAGTGTCACCCAGCAGGGTGCAGCTCAAACTGCCACCGCCACTATTTCTGTGACTTCAGCACCAGACGTTGGCATGTTTACTCTCAGTTATGAGTTTTTGTCCTCTAAGCAGGTTTTTTTAAGCTCGAGTTCGCTGGAACCGAGCCTGTACTGCGGTGGGAGGCACAGCAGGCCACAGCTTAAAACACCTCAGAACAGGTTCGATTTCGGCTTTCTGTCCCTCTAACATCAGCGCTTGACCTCGCTTCCTCAGATCTGAGTCGTTGTCATCTAAATTTGAGTCAGTAAAGTTTTTGTAGGTCCGAGTCGAACCTGTTCTGAGTTGTAAATAGCGCAGCAGGTTGCTGTGGCACAATGTCGATATAGACATAGAATGAATCAGCGAGCAGCTACGTCGTTACATCAGCCCATCAAGTGGCTCTGTGGCCCTGAGCGCTGTCCGGAAAACGGTACTGAGCTTGGATTTTAAGCGTTCCGCGTTGAACTGTATCCGAGTGGAAATTCCGCTTCCCTTCATGCTGAGAGGAAAGGAGGCCAATGTCTGATTAAGTATGGGCGGAGTGATGTATCACTCTGATGCAGACGGTGCTGGAACGTGGCTGTCAGTCGTTTTCACCCTCTCAGCTTGTTTTGCTCTTCGTCTTCGGGCACGTTAAGGAGAAGATGCTTTGCCGTCTGCGGCTTCCGAGTTTATGAGCTAACTCTGATCTCTGAAGTGCTTCGGGTTTCTAACTACTAACAGATGCCGGAGGGATTTTTGAGATGCAGTTCATCATCTGGGCGTGTTTTTGTATGAACATCCAAAATTCCACTGCTTAATAAAAGTGAAACCTGTCTTTTTAATAATAGACACTGATATATTTGACCGGCTGTTTTTAACGCTGCTGTTTTTTTTAAGACGGTTGTCTTTGCTTCAGAACAGGGACTTTTGTTTAGTTTTAGTTTTTGTGCTGCTCCTGGCGTCTGATGTAGCTCAACATGTTTGTAATCACGTTTAAATGAGTATCTGATGTAAATCGATTTGAGTTAATAAAACGAGTTTAAAAGCACATCTGCAGGTGTGTGGAATGAAGTCATTTCCTAGAAATGTAGAATTATTTGCAGAACGTTTGTGTGTTACTTTTAAGATGTTCTTCAGAGTCTTGCTTGGTTTGGTGTGATTGTGTTAAAGAAATTGAATTAAATTCTGAAATTAAGTGGTTATCTCAAAACATCTCCGCAGCATTCTAAAATATAAAATTTTAGCTGTGAATATTACAAAGCATAATATTGGTATAATTAATCTTTGGAAACTTTTCTGGTTTTTTTTCTTTGTTTTTTGTAATTTAGCAGGAAAATCTGCCCCACAGGACTGCAGCCTTAATAAAATGCTATATGTTGCTGCTGTCGGAACAAAATCTCGTATCTCCAAAATGGTAACTTTACCCTACTTTTAATGGAAGTCAATGGAACCAGACATTTTTCCAAGTCATTATGGGCCGTTTCTTTTGGTCCATTCATCATGAAATTTACACCAAAGGTGAAAAATCAAAAGGCATTTTCAGATTTTATCAAAAAATGGAGATACAAGGTTTTGTTCTGACAGCAGCAAAATAAATAATATAATATAATATAATATGTTTAATTCAGTGGTTGAGAGGAGCATGTTTACCACTGTATTACACCACCTTTCCTTTCAACAGCACTTAACAATCTTTGAGGACTGTTTTGTCATTGTCGTGTTTTGCACTTCATAACGCACCGTGTTTTGAATGTGAGACCGTTCTGGACTGCAGGCAGGTCAGTCCATCACCCTCGCTCTGATTACGCAGCAGTGCTGCTGTAACATGTGCAGGATGTTTCTTGTTGACAGACGCTGGATTTTAAACTTTACACCGGTAACAATCTGGTCGGTCCTTTTCTTTCAGATTCCATAAACAATCTGAAAGGTTGACTTGCCAGAACACAACACGATTCCTCTGAGCATCAGTCCATGAGCTTAAGCCCAGAGAAGTCGGCAGCGTTTCAGGACATTGTTAATAAGATTAAGTGACCCTTATTAATCCCACCTCCACATTTATCCCATCTGTGAAGTGAAACACCACATACACTCTAGTGAGCACACTTGCCCGGAGCGGTGGGCAGCCCAATCCGCAGTGCCCGGGGAGCAGTTGGGGGTTAGGTGTCTTGCTCAAGGACACCTCAGTCATGGACTGTCGGCTCTGGGGATCGAATTGGCGACCTTCTGGTCACGAGGCTGGTTCCCTGACCTCCAGCCCACGACTGCCCTTACTTGATGATAAATGACGTTGGCTGTGTACAGTACAGCTTTAATTCACGTTTGTGGATGTGGAGATGGACATTTATTATTAATGGAGTTTATTGATGATGATCTGTTACAGTATTCCTGAGCCCATGTGCTGAATCTCTGAGTCTTTTGAAGATTTGATGCACAGTAGAGGGTAAAACACCAGAAATATTTGCTAAAACTTAGTAAAAAAAAAAAAACGGTTGATTTTAAGCCATTAAAACATTTCCCAGCGTTCCTGATCTTAAATTTCTCCTGTCCTGACATATTTGGAGCGTGTTGCCGGCATTGATTTCAGACCTAGCGTGTATTTACAAAAACACAGAGTTTATAGGATAAAACATTAAATGTCTGTACTGGTTCTGTGGATCAGTGATTTGTTTTTATTCATATTTTACCTGCTGTTCTAAATGTAGGACTTTTACTCGAGTGTTGTTTTCCTAAGTACAAGGTTTGTGCACTTTGCCCACCACTGATAAAGTGATTTTAAAGTGCTGCAGCCTGTTTTGGTTTAGTGATGTGTTCATCTGTCACTAGTAAAGGTGATTTAGTGATGAGTGAAGCTCAGCTCAGTAAACATCTGCTGTAATTAGTCCACAGTTATTGCTGTCGGGACCAGATATTGCTTTCAGTTTTTGGAAGAAAACAGCATCCAGTCAGTTTTACTGCAGGGCTCTTGTGTTTTTACTGTAACTGCAGAACCTGTAGATGATTTACAGCAGCAGAAATATGGGTGTGTTTCAGCACACAGCTCTGCTGGGTCAGCACCACAGCCCACACTGCGTTTACTGTCACAGTACAGCCACACAGAGACACACACACCCTTCATTTACAGTTTCTGGTCAAAATGGGCATCAAAAAGTGTAGAAAACATTTATTTAACAATAACACAGAAGCCTCCGCAGCTACATCTCCTCTCAGCTGCGTTCAGTCCGTGATTCTCTCTTTCCCTTCATTCCAGCTTTCAGCTCCTCAGAGAACCTGCAGACTCGCCTCCAAAGCTCAGTCTGAGAAGCTGGTTGATTTTCTGAAGTAATCAAACCCATTCAGTGGTGCTGAGGTCTGGGCTCTGGGGTGGTCCGTCCATCGTCCAGCTTCTTTGTTTGATGTGTCCGTCTCCTTTTCTCAGTGAGGTTCTTCTTGATCAGCTACACGTCCTTTCAGACCCACAGCGCTGAGTGGTCTTCTCACAGTGGAAGGATGGACAGAAACACCTGTGGATGTTTTCAGGTCTGAAGCAGCTTGATCTTCTCCTCTCTCTCAGAGATCAAAGCTTTCAGTGCTGTTTATCTGATGGGGGCAGTTTTGGGGTCGACCAGCTCTTCCAGGTGGTTGTTAGGAGCCTCATTTTCTCAGTAGATTTTAATCCGTTTTTGAACTCGTTTTGGAAACTGTATTTTTAACTGTGGTCCATCTGTTCCTCTGATACTTTGTTACCCTGTTCTTCAGTGGTCAGGACCCCCATGGACCCTCACAGAGCAGGTACTGTTTGGGTGGTGGGTCATTCTCAGCACTGTAGTAACACTGACATGATGGTGGTGTGTTAGTGTGTGTTGCGCTGGTCTGAGTGGATCAGACACAGCAGTGTTGCTGGAGTTTTTAAACACTGTGTCCACTCACTGTCCACTCTATTAGACACTCCTACCTTGTCGGTCCACCTTGTAGATGTAAAGTCAGAGACGACAGCTCATCTGCTGCTGCACAGTTTGTGTTGGTCATCCTCTAGTCCTTCATCAGTGGTCACAGGACGCCACCCACAGGACGCTGTTGACTGATGGACTATTCTCAGTCCAGCAGCGACACTTAGGTGTTTAAAAACTCCAGCAGCAACAGTGTTACTGCAGTGCTGAGAATGATCCACCACCCAAACAGTACCTGCTCTGTGAGGGTCCATGGGGGTCCTGACCACTGAAGAACAGGGTAACAGAGTATCAGAGAAACAGATGGACTACAGTCTGTAACTGTAGAACTACAGAGTGCAGCTATACGGTCAGTGGAGCTGATAAAGTGGACAGTGAGCGTAGAAATGAGGAGGTGGTCAGAATGCTGTGCCTGACCAGTGTAACTTTATAAATATCTGTCCTACTGTTTTAATCCAGCAATCAAGTAGGAGTTTCTATAAATGCAGCCAATCCACCAAGACAAAGACAAGCGTTTGTCTCAAAGCTTAAAACCATCATTAGCGTGAAGTTTGAAGCCTGGATTTAGTCGATGTTTGTCGATTACAGCGTGTCAGAAACCATATAATCCAGTCCGTTAGAGATACTAATCAACTCCACACAGTTTGGCCGAACATGCTTTGGGCCGAGGGTGTCAAACCACTGAAAGGGCTGTATTAAAAAATCTCAACAGATCTGTGGGCCTTGACTTAACACTGTGCCGCGACCCCAACTGACCACTGTTTATTATAAAAATAGGCACTGAATATTTGAACGATTTGTAGTTTTTTGTATAAAACAATAGACCAATAGACAAGCTTCAGATACTGTTAAACCTCTTTAAATGTCCCCAGTATGGCGTTCCATAGGTGGTGGTTGTGGAGGGGGTTGGAGCACACGTTACGTTGCAGTGCAGGCTGGGAACTGTAGTCCAGTTCATGGTAAAGTGGGCCAATAGTTTGCGGGCCGTATAGGATTGGGCCTTGTGTTTCATTCGTGGGATTTAGGCATACAGTTAGCACCATGCTACATTAAACATTAGAAGCTGGACAAGTCTTGGCTGATCAACTACATTTGGGGTGACCCTGCTAGACCCAGACCAGCACGGCTGGTCACCAGCAAAAGCCAGCATATATGCTGTGTTTTGGTGCTGGTGGTCATGCTGGTTGACCAGCTAAACCAGCAATAGTTTGGCATAATCCAGATTAGACCGACATGGAAAGCAGGCTGGCCTGGGCTGGTTTTTCAGAGGGGGAGAACTGAGTGAACTGATCTTCAACAAAGCATTCATTGAAACGTGCCGAGAATCAGGTCCAGTGACCGTTACAATCAGCTTGGTTCTCTGTGGCTGCTATAACCAATGTCCAGGACTGTTGGCAGCCAGACCTGAAGACTTCCCCAGTAAACAGCAGCCACAGGAGGTCAGTATGGGGCAGTACACAGGTAAGTGATTAACCTGAGTTTATTACACCCACAGATAGAGCCTGTTCTGCGATTGAAAGCCGAGGTCAGTCTGACGGACGAGGCCACAGCTGCACTGTACAGAAACGGGGCCGAAACACGAGGCCAAGCCCTGACAGCAAGAGGAAGGTGGTCCACTGTCGGCCCACTGATGGCAAAGCTGGTGGTCCACTGGTGTGTCGCTCAGCGTTTTCCGAAGCGCCCCCTGGTGGTTAAGATGATTCATAGACGAAATCACACTTATCGTCGCTCATTTTCCACCCGACGTCCAGTTTATTGACTCTTCCTTCCTTCATTTCTTTAGTTATACTTTGTAAATTAGTTAGTTATTTACTATTAATGAGTAAATCATCCTAATCGAGTCAGCAGCAACATTTTATATCAGGCCTAGTCATTTTATTTTTCTCTCAGTACTTTGTAATATGTGTCTAAGTTTACTTTCCAAAATAAAAGTCCCTGTGCATTTAAAATCTGAGAATATTGAGAACTAGTTGGAGCTGGTTTGCAGTACAGTAGTCTAGTTAAACACTTTAATGTAAAAGAAATGAATCATTTCCTGACACAGAGCAGCATAAAACATTTCAATACCACTGGTATATTTTTAAGAGCTTTTAAACTCAAGTTACCTTGCGTATGTTCATGACGTCAGTGAGCGCGAACAGCCAATGAGCTGCTCTGCTCACCAACCAGTCAGCTCTCAGTATCAGTAAAGCCCGCCTCCTCCTGCTGCCCAAAACCCGTTTGTTGTAGTAAAAGGAAATATTCAGGTGAAACTCATCTCCTACTTTCTGAAATGAAAGGAAAGTTCTGGGCGAGTTTTTAGAAACTATTTAACCTGTTTTTAACTGTTTTTAGCCGTTGAGCTCCATTCACTCCATTCTTTGAGGACTCGCTCGTGGGCGCCCTCTGCTGGTAGCAGCCCTGTTTTTGATATAACAGCGGAAATAGGAAGTGGCTGGACTCCTCATACACTGGCTCTGCTACAGCCTGGCAGGAGAAATTTTATCACACAATTCAAAATAATAAAACACAGTTAAAGTGAATCTCAGTATCGGTGAAACTACAGCAGTTAATGAGACTCTACAGCGGCGAATAAAACCACTCACTCCACAGTCTCACTGTAACACCCGAGAGATTTAATGCAGAAGCTGCAATACAATATTTTCACTTTAATTAGGAATGACTACAAAAAACCAGCCTGCCCTGCTGATCCACAGGTGCATTGTGGGAAATGTAGTTCCGGTCCCACTCGGCAGGGTACGGGTTTACACACACACACACACAAAAAAAATAAGTTTTCAGGTTCCCATGCCGACGATGACGTCACTCTTTGGTGGAGAGATGCTCATATCTTTCCAGGGAATGTTCCTTCGTCTCGCTGCGTATCCCACTTCTCAATCTAACACACACCCACACACACACACACACAGACACACACACACACAGAGAGAGAGAGAAAAACACTAAAATTGCAAGAAACACAAATACAAAAATCAACAATCAACTCCAATACCTAGTTTATCTAATCAATACTTCAGTACAAATCAATACAAATGAAATCAGCTGTGCTGCTGATGGTTTTTATCAAACCTCTGTGATCCTGAAGTCGTCCAGGAGAAATAAGGACCCAAACCTGTCCTTCTAACCAGCTCACACTGCAAAAATGATGATCTTACCAAGAGAAACCGCCTTAAATCCAGTCTAAATTATAATGTTTCTGGTTCTGAAATGTCCGTTTGAACATTATATGGTTAGAAAAGTCATTTTTTACATAAGGAAAATTCTCTCACTGTACTGTCAGATTATTATATAGTTTGAACCACATTTCTTCAAAAATGATCTGCCAATACAGTGAGATAATTTTACTTAATAAAATACTGAGAACAAGTTAAAATGTCTAGAAATAAGTTAAATAATCTTAAATTCTTAAAATTTAAGACAATCATACTTGCCAATAAGTAAGCGAACCTTATTCGTCCCACAACGGGGAAATTTCACCTCCACATCCATGCAGTGTAACACCACACACGCACACTAGGGGGCAGTGAGCACACTTGCCCGGAGCGGTGGGCAGCCCTATCTACAGCGCCCAGGGAGCAGTTGGGGGTTAGGTACCTTGCTCAAGGGCACCTCAGTCACGTACTGTTGGCTCTGGTGATCGAACCGGCGACCCTCTGGTCACGAGGCTGGTTCCCTGACCTCCAGCCCACGACTCATCCAGAGGTAAACAATCACGACCGCCAGCGAACGCCAGTCGCTCCCGGGGGATCAGCTTCATCTTCACCAGCATCACAGGAGCATCATGAAGCTTCACTGACTGACAGCTGGGCTCATCACCCAGAATGTGCACGCGGTCACTTCTTCGGTTCACGTTCTCGGATTCTTTAAACTCTGCTTTCAGACTTTTAACTGTTCTTTGACGCTGTGGCCTCGTTCTCCTATCTCTTCAAACACGGAGGGGCTGCAATGAGTCTCTTCTGATTTGAGTACAGAAACATCAGCCCAGATGTGAATTCATGTGGCCTTCAGATCAGCTCAAGAACAGCGTAGAGAGCTTCATGGAATGGGTTTCCATGGCCGAGCAGCTGCATCCAAGCCTTACATCACCAAGCGCAATGCAAAGCGTGGAATGCAGTGGTGTAAAGCGCCGCCACTGGACTCTAGAGCAGTGGAGACGTGTTCTCTGGAGTGACCAATCACGCTTCTCCGTCTGGCAACCCGATGGACGAGTCTGGGTTTGGCGGTTGCCAGGAGACGGTACTTGTTTGACTGCATTGTGCTGAATGTAAAGTTTGGTGGAGGGGGGATCATGGTGTGGGGTTGTTTTTCAGGAGTTGGGCTCGGCCCCTTAGTTCCAGTGAAAGGAACTCTTAAAGCTTCAGCACCAAGAGATTTTGGACAATTTCATGCTCCCAAATTTGTGGGAACAGTTTGGGGAGTTTGGCCCCTTCCTGTTCCAACATGACTGCGCACCAGTGCACAAAGCAGGTCCATAAAGACACGGATGAGCCAGTTTGGTGTGGAAGAACTGGACTGGCCTGCACAGAGTCCTGACCTCAACCCCATAGAACCCCTTTGGGATGAATTAGAGCGGAGACTGTGAGCCAGGCCTTCTCGTCCAACATCAGTGTCTGACCTGACAAATGTTCTTCTGGAAGAACGGTCAGAAATTCCCATAAACACTCCTAACCCTTGTGGAAAGCCTTCCCAGAAGAGCTTTAGCTGTTATAGCTGCAAAGGGTGGGCCGCCATCATATTAAAGCCTATGGATTAAGAATGGGATTCTTAACTGAGTATTAAGAATGGGAATTTTAACTGATCTTGGACTTGAGACTAAAACCCTTTTCTCTAAAAGCTTTCTAGGGAAATAACAGTGGTTGTTCTGTGGCACCGCCCAAAAAAGAACCTATTTTGAGAGTGTAGCCTCCTATTAAGCCTACAGCAGTTTAGCTCCGCCCACTCGCACTGAAGCTATAATAAGTGTTTTGGCATGGACTGCATTTTGAATGAGGCACAGCCAATCAGAACAGAGCTCAATTGCATACATCAGTCTTAAAGGCACAGCCTGTTTAATTCTGAGAGAGAAAGAGAGGCTGGGAATAGATTTTTAACTCCGCCCTCTGCACTACAGGTGTTATCAGCTTCTGTCATAAAGGTACTTGTGGTATGTGTACGTGACGCTGGCCGGCAGCCAGCCCGCATACCGCAGCGCCAGTCAAATGCAGCTGTGAGCTCTAATCCAGAAATAGAAGGAGATCAGAGCCTACGGCGTCCAGCACACGTTCACAGGGCTGCCTTGAAAGCCTTTAGCAGGGATATGAGTGCCCGGCGAGTGGGGGGTGGAGGGGACGGCGCGTCTCTCTTACCCAGGACACAGGGCACAGCGACGTGTAGACCCTTTTGTACCAGTCACATGGAGCCACGTCCACCCCTTTGGCCTCCAGCGCTTTCTGGCAGCGATGATAATCTGTAAAAATACATTACACAGATAATTTAACCCTCAAAAGGCACGAAGACGCCTCGAACACAGGGGCCAGAGCCTGAGGGCCTTTTAAAGTGACAGTTTAGTAAACACTTCACCCCCAATTAGTCCAAACGTTTGCTTCGTCTGAAAGTCTAATGCAGATAAAAGTAACAGAAGCTTAGACAGAATATCTGACCAATTAGTGTCATGGTACAAGCTAATACCCCACCAATTAGCATCATGGTACAAGCTTATACCCCACCAATTAGCATCATCATGGTACAAGCTTGAAGAACCATTACCTTTACTAAGGAACCCTTGAAGAACCATATTTTTTATGTATGTAGCTGTAAATTTTGTTTTTGGTGAACTGCCCCTTCAATTCTACGCTAAAGGTGACCGTGTTAAAAGCCATTCACTGTTGCAGCAGGCGCTTCGGCTCGGTCCAGTCCAGCCTGATGATCAAGTGGCATTTGATTTTCATTCAGAATTCATGTCATTAAATCCTGAACGTGTACTGACCCAGATAGTTCTGCCAGCAGTTCCTGGTCTGGTTCTGGTTGGGGAAGCGGGCGTCGAAGGGCGCCGTGCGGTACTTCTGCAGCTTCTCCTGGATGTCCTCCGCCATGACCTGCACGAACACGGCCGAGCCAGACAGGTGAGAACTGATACACTCACGTTTCACAACGTTACTCCGTCAGCATCAGCAAAGCCTTGGAGAGCCATCTTTTGGTGTGTCTGAGGTTCTTTAGTGAAGGAGAACCAGAAGTTCTGTATCGATGATAAAGTGGTCCTTTCCATGGTGAAATAGTTCTTCAGATTGATGGAGAATGTGTTGTACATGGTTCTATATAGAACCTTTTTGAAAATTGTTCTCAGTAGCACCAACAAGGGTTCCTCTATTGTTACACGCTTGACATCGGAATAATAGCAGAACCACATGTTGCTGCTACAGAGAACCATGTGCAACATATTCTCCATCAGTCTGAAGAACCATTTCATCATGCAAAGAACCTTTTTAGCATATAAATGGTTCTTTGAGCGTTCATTGTTCACACTTTTTACTAAAGAACCCTTAAAGGACCAGCGTGGCTGTTTTCAGTCATTTAGCCCCAGTTCTGATGAAAAAGATCTACTGATACTGCAGGAATTTCACTAGCAGGGCTGCCCAGTGTGGCCTGCCTGAGGGTCCATAGTAATCTATAATACTCTGTACTGTACTAAACTATAGTAAATGTGTGAATTTACTCTAATACCCTTATAGTAATCTATAATACTCTGTACTGTACTAAACTATAGTCAATGTGTGAATTTCCTCTAATACCCTTATAGTAATCTATAATACTCTGTACTGTACTAAACTATAGTCAATGTGTGAATTTCCTCTAATACCCTTATAGTAATCTATAATACTCTGTTCTGTACTAAACTATAGTAAATGTGTGAATTTACTCTAATACTCTTATAGTAATCTATAATACTCTGTACTGTACTAAACTATAGTCAATGTGTGAATTTACTCTAATACCCTTATAGTAATCTATAATACTCTGTACTGTACTAAACTATAGTCAATGTGTGAATTTACTCTAATACCCTTATAGTAATCTATAATACTCTGTTCTGTACTAAACTATAGTAAATGTGTGAATTTACTCTAATACCCTTATAGTAATCTATAATACTCTGTACTGTACTAAACTATAGTCAATGTGTGAATTTACTCTAATACCCTTATAGTAATCTATAATACTCTGTACTGTACTAAACTATAGTCAATGTGTGAATTTCCTCTAATACCCTTATAGTAATCTATAATACTCTGTACTGTACTAAACTATAGTCAATGTGTGAATTTCCTCTAATACCCTTATAGTAATCTATAATACTCTGTTCTGTACTAAACTATAGTAAATGTGTGAATTTACTCTAATACTCTTATAGTAATCTATAATACTCTGTACTGTACTAAACTATAGTCAATGTGTGAATTTACTCTAATACCCTTATAGTAATCTATAATACTCTGTACTGTACTAAACTATAGTCAATGTGTGAATTTCCTCTAATACCCTTATAGTAATCTATAATACTCTGTTCTGTACTAAACTATAGTAAATGTGTGAATTTACTCTAATACCCTTATAGTAATCTATAATACTCTGTACTGTACTAAACTATAGTCAATGTGTGAATTTCCTCTAATACCCTTATAGTAATCTATAATACTCTGTACTGTACTAAACTATAGTCAATGTGTGAATTTCCTCTAATACCCTTATAGTAATCTATAATACTCTGTTCTGTACTAAACTATAGTAAATGTGTGAATTTACTCTAATACTCTTATAGTAATCTATAATACTCTGTACTGTACTAAACTATAGTCAATGTGTGAATTTACTCTAATACCCTTATAGTAATCTATAATACTCTGTACTGTACTAAACTATAGTCAATGTGTGAATTTACTCTAATACCCTTATAGTAATCTATAATACTCTGTTCTGTACTAAACTATAGTAAATGTGTGAATTTACTCTAATACCCTTATAGTAATCTATAATACTCTGTACTGTACTAAACTATAGTCAATGTGTGAATTTACTCTAATACCCTTATAGTAATCTATAATACTCTGTACTGTACTAAACTATAGTAAATGTGTGAATTTACTCTAATACCCTTATAGTAATCTATAATACTCTGTACTGTACTAAACTATAGTAAATGTGTGAATTTACTCTAATACTCTTATAGTAATCTATAATACCCTGTACTGTACTAAACTATAGTAAATGTGTGAATTTACTCTAATACCCTTATAGTAATCTATAATACCCTGTACTGTACTAAACTATAGTAAATGTGTGAATTTACTCTAATACCCTTATAGTAATCTATAATACTCTGTACTGTACTAAACTATAGTCAATGTGTGAATTTACTCTAATACCCTTATAGTAATCTATAATACTCTGTACTGTACTAAACTATAGTAAATGTGTGAATTTACTCTAATACCCTTATAGTAATCTATAATACTCTGTACTGTACTAAACTATAGTAAATGTGTGAATTTACTCTAATACTCTTATAGTAATCTATAATACCCTGTACTGTACTAAACTATAGTAAATGTGTGAATTTACTCTAATACCCTTATAGTAATCTATAATACTCTGTACTGTACTAAACTATAGTAAATGTGTGAATTTACTCTAATACTCTTATAGTAATCTATAATACTCTGTACTGTACTAAACTATAGTAAATGTGTGAATTTACTCTAATACCCTTATAGTAATCTATAATACTCTGTACTGTACTAAACTATAGTAAATGTGTGAATTTACTCTAATACCCTTATAGTAATCTATAATACTCTGTACTGTACTAAACTATAGTAAATGTGTGAATTTACTCTAATACTCTTATAGTAATCTATAATACTCTGTACTGTACTAAACTATAGTAAATGTGTGAATTTACTCTAATACTCTTATAGTAATCTATAATACTCTGTACTGTACTAAACTATAGTAAATGTGTGAATTTACTCTAATACCCTTATAGTAATCTATAATACTCTGTACTGTACTAAACTATAGTAAATGTGTGAATTTACTCTAATACTCTTATAGTAATCTATAATAATCTGTACTGTACTAAACTATAGTAAATGTGTGAATTTACTCTAATACCCTTATAGTAATCTATAATACTCTGTACTGTACTAAACTATAGTAAATGTGTGAATTTACTCTAATACCCTTATAGTAATCTATAATACTCTGTACTGTACTAAACTATAGTAAATGTGTGAATTTACTCTAATACTCTTATAGTAATCTATAATACCCTGTACTGTACTAAACTATAGTAAATGTGTGAATTTACTCTAATACCCTTATAGTAATCTATAATACCCTGTACTGTACTAAACTATAGTAAATGTGTGAATTTACTCTAATACCCTTATAGTAATCTATAATACTCTGTTCTGTACTAAACTATAGTAAATGTGTGAATTTACTCTAATACCCTTATAGTAATCTATAATACTCTGTACTGTACTAA
>NC_051213.1:2891007-2903507 GCF_015220715.1 Pygocentrus nattereri
AAAAATAGACCAAGAACCAGAATAAAGAGAAATCAAAAATAAAGCTCAGACCTGATCTACAGGCTCACGATATCAAACTCTGATAAATCAACATCAAATAAACCCAGAACATCATCACAGCAGACACACAACAGCCCTCGGAGCCCGTTTCAGAGTAACGGTGCTGGTCCAGGATCAGACTGCGGCCCTGTTTGTGGTGCTTTTACTCACGGGAGCTGCTTTTGTCTCTTATTTAGCCGAGCGATGTGAGTGGAGTCCAGATCAAACCGTTTAAAGGAGCAAACCAGTGTTTTCCAACCGAATCTCTCTCTGCTGCGTCTACAGCTGATTACCAGGGACAAGCCTTTAGACACGCGTCCCGTGCAGAACTAAACTCCTGTATAACTGAGGCGAATAGGCAGGGGCTGAAGCGGGTGATCACTAGGGATGTGCTCTCCGACTAATACGGATATTAGAGTATCAACAGAGAAGGGAAAACATAGGGCTGGGTAATATGACAATATATGGTTGCTTTGGGGACAAAACCCAAAAATGGTCCGAAATATCTTGGAAACAATTGTTCATCATTTACGGTCATTAAAAGTTCAGAATGTTTTTCCCTGTCCTGTAAAGTGACCTTTTTGGAAATACCAGGTATTCCAACAGCAGCGATATATCGTTATCGTGATAAATTGTCGTAATACAATATAATATGCTTTTCTGAATATGTCGTGAATATCGTCTGGAAAAAAAAATCGTGAATCGTGAAAAAATATCGCAATGTTATATCTTTGTCACATCGGCCACCTCTAGAAAAACAAAAGCAAATGTAGGTTCACCTCTTCAGGTGGAAGTACTGCTGCTTTTCATACCAGATAAGCAGCAGAGGCTGCCTCTTCAGATGAGCTAATGAGCTAACAGAGCTAATGAGCTAACCACATCTCGCTGGACGCTGAGGACCCGTCGTTTTCTAGACAAGGGGTTGATCTTGGTCAGAAGAATGTATTTTCACTGTTTCTGGACTAATGTAAACGTTCTGGACAAATAGGACCAAAACCCTCACGTTTCACTGAATTAGTGAGTTTTCCTCCTTTAAAAGAGAAGTTTCTGAAAGGATCCTTACTAAAGCCAGTGGTTCTTTTTAGAGCCATGAGCTACTAACACAACAATTTCACGCTTAAAAGATGCTTTGCCTGGTGAAATGGTTCTTCAGATTGATGGAGAATGTGTTGTATATGGTTCTGTATGGCACCAAAAGCTTGACATCCTAACAAAACCAGAACCATCTTGGTGCTATACAGAACCATATAGCACACATTCTCCATCAATCTAAAGAACTATTTCCCCATGCAAAGAACCATTTAAGCATGAAATGGTTCTACATAGAACTCATGGTTCTGAATACAACCACTGAACCCTCGAAGAACCTTTTATTTTAAAGTGTGTACTCAAATGTAGTGATGTCAGTTCTGGAATACCGGCACCTTGGCTAACAGTCCTCAGTGAACTCACGTATCCGTGCACATCCCTAGTGCCCACTGTGCATTTAGAGTCGATGTGTTGTCAGTTCTGTGACTCAAAACACTGAGAACCCACTTCAGCCCTTTATTTTGGGTGTCTTTTGGGTTAAGTGGGAGTCTGGAGTCGAGTTAAGCCCCTAAAATCCAGGCTGGTTACACACCAAGGCTTATTAGTCACTACTTACAGGGACTTCTATGCAAACTGGCTGAGCTACTTTTAGATTATAGCAGCGTTAATGAAACTTTAACCATTTTAAAAGAATTTTTCGAGCCAATTTCTGTCCGTTTGCCTGTGGTTGATGACCCTGGATAATCATTTCAACACGGCCATAACAGCGTTGCGTTTCAGGGGGAAAAAAAAATTAGAGATTCGATGGAAAAACACAGTCTTTACCCCGTAGTTCTTCAGCCTAGATGCTCAGCAACACACACTCTTAAAAAGATGATTATTCAAAGGTTCTTTAGTAAAGACGATGTTTCTATGTAGAACCATGAGCATTCAAAGAACCGTTTGCATGCTTAAAATGGTTCTATCTAGCACAAAACGGTGGTTTTATACTATTACAATGTCAAGCTTGTCACAGTGCAATGATGCAGATGGTTCTTTGAGTACGCACGGCTCTATGTAGAACCAACATCTTCACTAAAGAACCCTTGAAGAACCATCTTTTTGTAAGTGTAGGCTTTGGCCCAAGGTAACACTCCGGGTCTTTTCTCCAACAGCAGCTCCATTCCACCAAACACAACAGGATCTCGTCTGCGCAGGAAGTGGACGACGTTTTCGGCCTTTGTATTGTGGACTTGTGGTCACTGATCAGGAGCTGGGTCAGTACAGAGCACCTGGAAGTACAAAGACTAAGAAACCACAGTCCTCTTCCTGCTTAGAGCTGCTTCCCGTTTCCGTAGTCAAAAAATAGCTTCTCGTCCTACAAAGCAATTCCGTGCTGTTCGCCGTGATGGTGTTTGCATAGTCTACAGTGAGCTGAGGCTACTATGGTCAAGGTTAACTGAATGTGGCGTGCACTGCTACTCTTTGGTTCAACAAAGTTGAAGATAAACCTTCTACTGATTTTTCTAACATTTCTGCATAATTAGCTGGTTCAGATGTAATCAGAGCGGTTCTGAACGGTTTGGTGTGAAATGCTCTGATCTAGATAAACTTACAGAGCCAGAGCTGTCCACAGTGTTTGTGATAGGAACCAGACGTCCCCCTCTAAAAGCTCCTCACAGTGGTGGTGATGGGAACCAGACGTCTCCCTCTAAAAGCTCCTCACAGAAAGTTCCTACATGAACTGGTTCTGAATTCACTGCCTGATGACTGAGACGCTGTTTTATGAGAGTTTAGAGAACTTCAACTCCATTCATGGTGGAGGGAGACATGCAGGGCGCTGTGCGGCAAAATAGTCCCCAAAGAAAACTCATTATTCCAGATTTTCCACTGTTTTCCATCATCAGCATTCCATATAAGCTCAGAAGACTCGTGTAGGTTCTCTGGTGGTTCTGGATGGTAAATAAAATGGCTAAATTTGAGACCCCTGAGTTTGGAATGTCGATGGTGGTGAAATAGTGGAAACCCTGAAATAAGTTTTCTTTGGAGACTATTTTGCCTCATAACGCCCTGCATGTCTCCCTCCACCATGCAGTGATTAAAATAAATAGGTGACACTTTGTTTTGGACCAAAACTTCATCATAAAACAGTCATCAGGCAGTGAATTCAGAACCAGTTCATGTAGGAACTTTCTGTGAGGAGCTTTTAGAGGGACGTCTGGTTCCCATCACCACCACTGTGAACAGAGTTTCTCTAGAACAGAGCGTTTCACACCAAACCGCTCTGTTTACATCTTCACCACTGAATTACTCAGTTTACATACAACCCAACTGATCAACATCGTGGAACAACTGGAGCTCTTTCCCATCTGAGAGAACAGAACGTATTAAAGATTGTATTGCAGCGACTGAGACATGAGGATAACAGCCTATAAGGACACTCTGCCTAACGCAGTGAATACAGGGCTACATAAAGCAGAGTAGGCACTAACTTGCGGCGGAAGTTCGGCAAAAAATGGGGAAAAAAAAAAAAAATCACACATCGTGCGCCTCACCCCAAATGCAGAAAATCTGGCAAGACAAGATGCCGTTAGCACCAGGCTAATTGGTGGGGTTTCAGTTTCCATTACCCGTGAGCTACATTTCCCTTGTCGCTCCAAATCTAAAACTTCTACTGATCAACTACACTGGAGTAAATGATGGGAGTTTACACCAAACTATTGCTTTAAACCCTGGACTCCAATAGGGCCCCATGCATTTGGGCTGGAACCACTACAAGGCACCCTGTGCATCACAGCCTGAACTAGGGCTGGGCAATATGACGATATACATCATAAATTATGTCCCAATACAATACAGTACGCTTCTCTAAACATACAGTACATCGTCAACCAACTTTGAAAATTAGTCCCATTGAACTGGATTTAGTGCCAAATACCGAATAAAAAAAAAGTATTTTTTCTAAATCTACTGGTTATTTTTCCTCTGTTCCAACTGACTATATGTCTGAAATAAATAAATTCGGTGAAATATTGTGTATTGTGAAAATTTATTGGTATTTTTGCCATATCGCCCACCCTTAGCGCCAACTCTGGGCCAGCAGCTAAGCTAAACTGACGCTAGTAAGGAGTTATCCCTTACTTACTTCTACGTAAACTGGTTTAAATCTAAATATGAGCTTAAACTGAGCTTGGATGCACAGATCCAGCATCTTAGTGTGAATACAGAACAACGTATTGCCACGTGGCAGCAATGCTAACTGGGGAGAACAGAAACCCTGATAACAGATTCAGCAGGAAAGAGAGGAGAAACCTGACCAAGCGCCAAAGTCTCCAACCAACTCCAACCAAGTGTATTTCAGTGATATTCAGCGTTTCAAACCACTGGTCTGTACTTAAAACTCAAACTGGAGAGTGAACGGAGAGCCACGGCGCCAACTCTCACTCAGAGTAAGCTAGAACCGAGTTAGCACTGAGCTACACTGGTTCCACCTTCTGACTTGAGTCAATCTAGCACCGCAGGGTGGTCCTACCACCAGCGTCTAAAGGGTTTACGTCTAACATCTTGGTTAGCCCCTCCATTTGGCTGCCGTAGTGGCTGAAATAGTGGAAATGGGACGATTTTTTCCCTCAGTAAACGCATTAGCACTGTTAGCGGTTACAGTTAGCAGAGTCTCGTAGCTCTTTAGCTCAGCCTCCAACTTCACAGACACAAAACCACAAAAACGAGTCGGCTTTGTCCAGCAAGCGCAGCGCCAGCAGCCTTCGAAACAGACTCCCTTCCTTTTTTAGAAGAACCGTTGGCTATAATCTCGACCAAAGCCAAAGAATACCGTGTGAAAGCGATGCCGAGCGGACTGTCGCAGCAGAACCCAAGAAGAGGAAGAAAATCATAAATCACCATCAAAAAGCTACAGCAAATACACAAGATCAATCAATCAATCAATCAATCAATCAATCAATCAATCAAATCAATCAGACCAGAAGCTCCCAAGTCCATCGTTCACCACTTTCAACAAAGCCAAAAGCCCAAAGCTTAGCAACACGCCAGGGACACTGGTTCTACAGGACAGCTGGTAAAAATCCCAGTCAACCTAAAGAGGGACTGTAACGCACATCTCAGTTCTTTTGCGCAAATACAAAAATTGAGGGTTTTCAATTTCAAATGATATTAAAACAACATCTAATACACAAATAACTCACTGTCAGAACAGACCGTGTGAAGTGCTTCGCTGTGTAATCAAGCTAGCGCTGTGGCACATCCGTTTCCATAAGTTCTTCAAGGGTTCCTTAGTAAAGACAACGGTATAGAACCCTGAACAATCAAAGACCCATTTGCAAGCTTAAATGGTTCTTCAGATTGATGGGGAATGTGCTGCATATGGTTCTGGTGCTGTGTGGCATTGACATCTTAAAAGAAGAACCCTATTTGGTGCCATAGAGAACCATATACACCATTCTCCATGTGTAGTGTTTTAAAGTGGAAAATATAAACGGTGATTTAAACCCAGTCCGTTCTACAGTTTCTCGTAATGGGATTTCAACCAAACTGGCAACAGGAGCTATGAAAACACACATTTGTGGGCGGAGCTTGGACAGCTTGATTACAGTGCACTCATCTATAATGACACTAAATCAATCATTCTGCATCGCAACAAACCCAAGAAAAAGATCAATATTAAACACTCTGCTTTGGCACTGGTGGTCCACAATGCAATTTAAAGACCCTTCAGACCATGTGCGTGTGTGAGATGCTGCCCTCTAGTGTTCCTTTTGAGAAAAAAACCTTCTAAAAAATGAAAAAACTTCAGAAAAAGGCACAGAACTAAACAGCCTGAGAGAGAAACACACTACTCACAAAAAGTCGGGGATGTTTGGCTTCCGGGTGAAATTTCAGGACAAACCTAAACTGCACTCTAACCTTTATAGGTGAACTTAATGTGACCTTCTCTAAACTTCTGAATGCGCATGTCCAGCTGTTCAGTGTTTCAGTACTTTCTGCACAACTTGCTGTTCTCTAATGAGGAGCCTAACGGCGAGGTGGTGGTGGTGGTGGTGTTACAGTGTGGGCAGGTGTGTCCAGTCAATACAGAACAGCCCTACACTGTGAATGGTGCAGTGACCCAGTGGCCCAAACTACTGAATGACATCATTAATCCAGTCACTGCGCCTCTGCATGAACAACACAGGCCTCGTTTCATCTTTATGGACGACGACGCTCCAGCTCATCGAGGTGGCATCATTAGGGAACACATTAGGGAATTGCTGGAGACTGGGGCACCTCAGATGGAGCGGCCTGCACTTTCTCCAGACCTGAATCCCGTAGAAAACCTATGGGATCAGCCGAGGCGCCGCACAGAGGCTCGTAACTCTGCACCTCAGAACCTCAATGACCTGAGGGCCGCCCCTCAAGAAGAGAGGGACGCCGTGCCTCAGACCACAAGTCGACTGGTGAACAGCAGGAGACGTCGTTGTGAAGCTGTAATTGATGCTCAAGGGCGCATGACGAGTTACTGAGACACTCAGATTGTTTATTGGGGTTTACCCACCACTGCTGTCGGCTTTTGTCTCAGTAAATAGTCTGAGATGAGGAAATCACCACCGCACGCTTCGACTGAAACACCCGACTTTCATGATATAACATCACTGTAGCGTCAACTTTTCCCGTTTTCCATAAATTTCACCCGAAACCCAAATATCCCGAACGTTTTGTGAGTAGTGTATATGATAACAGCAAAGGTCCCAATGTAAACTATATAGCCCCAATATCTGTGATTGTACTATATACGAGAGTATATATGCTTGTTTTTTTCCCACCATAACACAGGGGTTGCTTAATAATAAAAAAAGAAAACTTACTGGCAACAAGGTCACCCAATAAAGTGCGAAAATCGTTTTTATATATTAGAAATATAATTAGAATTTTTATAAACGTATTTCTAAACACATTTAACCGTATATTCCAATTACGTCTTCTTCTTCGGAGCTGAAGTTTATGATCGTCGTGTCTGGGTCATGCAGCATCGCATAAAAGGCACTTTATACAGGAGTAAACTACGCATCCCACCCCCCCCCAGCAGAGTAACAGCATTCTGACCCTGTGCGTTACGACAGACTCTGACTGGAGTGCAGGGACCAGGATTTAGTGTATAAATGTTAAAACCACCACCAAACTCATCTAAACAGAAAGTCAGGAGTAGCTTCACAACAGAAAGCAATGATATTAAATGTAAATATTGTACGTTTCAGTTAATATATTGTTATTTTAAGGGATTAAAACTGCAGACGTATCGTTTTTTGAGCGATAAAGACAGAAAAAAATTCCCCTTTTCCCAAACGCAGCAGAGTGAAAAACATTAGCATGCTGAAGCCTAAATTTCTATTTTTTCCCCCCATTTTTTTCAATAATCAGTGCTATTTTAGACTGATCACACTTGATTTTGAGGAGGGTACGTGTTGATTTAGGCGCAATGCTAATTGGTGGGATATAAGCATCCATTACTTGTTAGCAACATTAGCCACGGCTCCTGTGTTAAAACTAAAGAAGCAAAGTTCAGCCACCAAACACATCTTGGTTTGATCGGCTACCTTTGGAATAAGCAGGGGAACTTGGTTTTTAAGCCAAACTATCGCTTTAATGTGCCAATACGAAACCGATGGGGGGGCTTTGTTGGGCTCAGGAGTTACTTGACCTCATCACTGAATCTGAGCCTGTGAAACGCCTCCTTCACCAGCTCCTCCTCGTCTCTGGGGACGGGCTCGCCCTCCGCCTTGCCCACTCCCAGCACGCTGCTCTCCCCCACGTCGTCCTTTATCTTCCTCTTCGTCAGCACCACAGCCCCCGCCCCAGCAAGCCCCGCCTCTTCCATCTGTTCACCGTCAGCGCCGCTCAGGACGAGGTAGCAGGCATGACGACCGCGCTCCAACAGAACCACTAAACACACACATACGAAGATATATAAAACACCAGTAAATGAGAGCGCAGCTCTCAGACCTCAGGGTGGTCAGGGTTGTGGTAAAAGCCTTCTGGTTAGCTCTAGAATTAGGTGACACTACCTTTAAACGACCTTATGTGCTGAGTGGGATTGCTTCTCTCCAGCAGAACCTGAGGGTGACGAGGGTGCAGCAGGTATGAGGAACGTTCCTCATCAGCAGGGCTCTACATACACAAAACAACACCACGTTTAACACAGCGTTGGCATTTCTACAGAATAAACAGCCTCACTGCTGTCTGTGTGTGGACGACTGACTGGCCAGTTTATCATAAACACCTGTCACACAGCCCAACGTGACAATATTGTCAAACTTTTTAAATTTAATTTTAAACATTATACACCAGACATCAGTTGGTTCAGTTGAGATTATATATATCTTTTTTTTTTCCCTTCAGTTTTTAAGTTTTTGACATAATATGAAAAAAAACGTACTGTCCTTTATACTGTGTGTAAATTTCAAGATGAATGGACATTATAAATAAACAGGAATACATGTATAGAGTTTGCTTTTATAAAAATAGAAGTGCACCTTATGGCTCCACTCACCAGCCACTTATTTGGAAACGCGTACTTTGTCTCCACAAGGGTAGAGGATTTCTGATAAAGGGGCCAGTGAGAGGAAGCACAAGGTAGGTGTTTCTAATAAAGTGGCCAGTGAGAGGAAGCACAAGATAGGTGTTTCTAATAAAGCGGCCAGTGAGTGGAAGCACAAGGTAGGTGTTTCTGATAAAGTGGCCAGTAAGGGAAGTACAAGGTAGGTGTTTCTGATAAAGTGGCCAGTAAGTGGAAACACACGGCAGGTGTTTCTAAAAAGTGGCCAGTGAGTGGAAGCTCAAGGCAGGTGTTTCTAATAAAGTGGCCAGTTACTGATAGTACACAGTAGGGGTTTCTAATAAAGTGGCAGCTCAGTTCTTATGTGCTCACCGTCTCGCTGTGCGTGAGACTCTCTCCCCACAGCATGAACACAGAGTAGGAGTTGAGTGTGAGGACAGAAGCAGGTCTGGGGCTCTGAGACCAAGACAGTAAACTCGCCCTCCACAGCTCACGGCCCGTCTTACCGTCCAGAATCAGCACCTACAACAAACACACGATGACGTATTACACAGCTCACTGCTAAACCTATACACTGTCCAGTAAAAACAATATTAATGTTCTGTATGAATGAATGAAAAGCCTTAATTGTCACATAGTCACCAGAGTAACCAGCGAAACTGCGATCAACCCGTCCGAGCACATACAATATGACAGGGGGGGGAGACAGGAATAATGGAAACTACAGAGAAACAGAATACATTGGGTGAGGGAGGAGACAACCCCCCCCCTCCCAGCCTGAGGTCCTAAGGAAACTCAGTCTGGGAACAGAGAGAGAAAAACAGCTCAGCATTAGCACACAGTTCCACACACACAGAGTCCAGGACATGCAACGGGGGTGGGGGCGGGGGGGTTCGGACAAACCCAGCACGGCAAGCGGCCATCCGGATCTGCAGCCATTAATCCGGCGCTGATCAACAGACCCGTCATACCATACCCGGGGGGGTAAAAGCGGCGAAGGCGTTGGGAAGGGGGAGGGGAGGGAAGGGGAGGGGGGAGAAGGGCCTGAAGAAGGCGCCCTACTCGGCATCCCAGTCCAGGTATCTCAGTTCGCAGGGTGGTATGGAGATAACACAGCAAAATTGCCATGGAGACAACCTTGATCGGGCCCAGGCAGAGTCAACAATCAGCAGATCCAGGGAAGTGGAGGAGGGATAAAGGAGCGTCTCGCAGCAGTGTTCCTCTGGGCGGGATGTGATGTACCAGCCAAGGCCAAGGCCCGCGCTGATACGGGGAGCCGAAAGCAGATAAGAAAGGGGTATAATATTCCATATCACCCCTCACACCTACCACTTAGCCCGACTCTCATTGGGCATTCCCAGTCTAACTTACCACAAACCAATCCACCAGCATTCCCAGTCTATGCAACATACCACAAACCATTCCACCCGCATTCCCAGTTTACCCAACGTATCACAAACCAACTCACCAGCATTCCCAGTCTATCCAACATACTACAAACCAATCCACTGGCTTTGCCAGTATATCCAACAAACCATTTCACCAGCATTCCCAGTTTACCCAACATACCACAAACCAATCCACCAGAGTTTACTGGCTGGATGTAAAGCAGAAATCTGATTACTGTCTGACTCCTGTAGACCTGGAGTTTCCCCATCATCTGACTGTGTATATAAACACGATCGGATTATTAAAAAAATAAATGAAAATATCTGATTTTCTGCAGTTATCGGATTCTTAAGCGCACGTAAACACACTCACTGACTCCACACTGACAGGGACAAACAAGCTGACCTCAGTGAATGACCATCTGACATATGCAGCTGCCTCAGTGAGAGCAGTACTCACTCTCTTGGTTCTATTTCCCTGGTCCTCCTCAAGCACCACATCAGGAACATCATCTTCATTGTAGCGACCAAATGATGGAGTACTGGAACACACACACACACACACACACACACACACACGCACACACACACACGCACACACACACAGTAATGCAAAGATATTAGTGCTGACCCGACTAATCGGAGTATCTGTTTATATATTGCTGTTGTCAGAAGAAAACCTTGTATCTCCATTTTTGACATTTTTCAGTTTCTTACATAATTTGAAAGTACCTGTTTCCCTTTACATTGTACGGAAATTTCTTGATGAATGGACTAAAATAAATGACCAAAAATGAGTTGGGAATCTGTCTGGTTCCATTGACTTACATTAAAAGTAAAGTAGGTTTTTTCCTTCTCCTGTAAAGTCACCGTTTTGGAGATTCTTCGGCATTCGTTTCCTTTTGTTTTCAGCAGCTTCATCTTTTGTGTTAACCACTAAAGACAGAGCACACTAAATCCTACTATGCGTGTGTGTGTGTGTGTGTGTGTGTGTGTGTGTGTTGGGCTCTATCCCTTGAAGTAGAATTTCTGTCCAATTCTACATTTGTGGTGGCAAGAAGGTAAAAAATCTCTTTCCAGTTGAGAAAACAAATCATACACACGTGAGGAATATAAAGCAGTTATTACTCTAAAAAGTGGGGACAGCACTGTTTTTACCAGTCTTCACTTTCTACATACTTACATAGTACAACCCCATTTCCAAAAAAGTTGGGATGCTGTGCAAAATGTAAATGAACACAAAATGCAATGATGTGCAAATCATTTAAACCCTATATTTAACTGAAAATAGTACAAAGACAACACATCAAATGTTGAACCTGAGAAATATTTATTGTTGGTTTTTTTTGTTGTTGTTCTTGGAAAATTGTACAAAAACAACAAATGTTGAAACTGAGATTTTTTTCAAATTAAATAAATGCCCATTTTGAATTTGATGGCAGCAACACATTCCAAAAAAGTCGGGACGGGTCTGTTCACCGCTGTGTTTAATCACCTCATCTTTAACAGCTCTGTCAGTGTTTGGGAACCGAGGAGACGCTGCTGTAGCTCTGACAGTGAAATGTTTTCTGTTCTTGTTTGATTCAGGATTTCAGCTGATCGTCAGTTTCAGGGGCTCATTTTTTATTTCATAATGTGCCAAATGTTCTCAGTGGTGACCGGTCTGGACTGCAGGCAGGTCAGTTTAGCACCCGGACTCTTTTAATACGGAGCAGTGCTGCTGTAAAACAGTCAGAATGTGGTTTGACATCGTCTTGCTGAAATAATCAAGGCCTTCCCTGAAAAAGACGTCGTCTGGACGGCAGCAGATGTTGATAAAACATGTTTATATCATTCAGCTTTAATGGGGCCTTCACAGATGAGCAGGTCACCCATGCCATGTGCACTAATGCCCCCTAAACCATCATGAATACTGGCTTTAGAACTGAGCACTGATAACAAGCTGAGTGGTCTTCAGCCCGGAGGACACAGTGTCCATGATTTCCTAAAGAATTTCAAATGTTGATCCGTCAGACCGCCGGACACTTTTCCACTTACCCCCCAGTCCATATTAAACGAGCTCAGGCCCAGAGAAGGTGGCAGCGTTTCTGGATCCTGTTTATATATAATTTCTTTTTACCATTGTAGAGTTTTAACCTGTACTTATAGATGCAGCATCCTTTGTTGCCCCATCCCAACTTTTTTGGAACGTATTGTTGCCATTAAATTCAAAATGGGCATATATTTAATTTAAAAAAATCTCAGTTTCAACATTTGTTGTTTTTGTACAATTTTCCAAGAAATACAGGGTTTAAAAGATTTGAACATCATTTCATTTTGTTTTCATGTACATCTTGCACAGTGTCACAGCCTGAGTACATGAGCAAGAGAGACGAGAGAGAAAGCTGTTAACCACGTCTGTGCGGTGACGCTGAACTCGGTCGGGAGCTCTGAGCTGTACCTGAGCAGCGTGCTGGTGTTCGCTGTCCAGCTGATGCTGCGAGTTCGTGTGTTGAACAGGGTCACAGTGGACGGTGTGA